>NC_074703.1:745148-815148 GCF_029448725.1 Salvelinus fontinalis | reverse complement strand
AACTGTGGTGGTCTGACTGACCCACACCTTTAATGAGTCCCTGTTGCCTTCGCCTCCTCTCTCTGGTTAGGAGGAGGCTCAGGTCTGACAGACCCACACCTTTAATGAGTCCCTGTTGCCTTCGCCTCCTCTCTCTGGTTAGGAGGAGGCTCAGGTCTGACAGACCCACACCTTTAATGAGTCACTGTTGCCTTCGCCTCCTCTCTCTGGTTAGGAGGAGGCTCAGGTCTGACAGACACACACCTTTAATGAGTCCCTGTTGCCTTCGCCTCCTCTCTCTGGTTAGGAGGAGGCTCAGGTCTGACAGACCCACACCTTTAATGAGTCACTGTTGCCTTCGCCTCCTCTCTCTGGTTAGGAGGAGGCTCAGGTCTGACAGACCCACACCTTTATTGAGTCCCTGTTGCCTTCGCCTCCTCTCTCTGGTTAGGAGGAGGCTCAGGTCTGACTGACCCACACCTTTAATGAGTCCCTGTTGCCTTCGCCTCCTCTCTCTGGTTAGGAGGAGGCTCAGGTCTGACTGACCCACACCTTTAATGAGTCCCTGTTGCCTTCGCCTCCTCTCTCTGGTTAGGAGGAGGCTCAGGTCTGAGTGACCCACACCTTTAATGAGTCCCTGTTGCCTTCGCCTCCTCTCTCTGGTTAGGAGGAGGCTCAGGTCTGAGTGACCCACACCTTTAATGAGTCCCTGTTGCCTTCGCCTCCTCTCTCTGGTTAGGAGGAGGCTCAGGTCTGACTGATCCACACCTTTAATGAGTCCCTGTTGCCTTCGCCTCCTCTCTCTGGTTAGGAGGAGGCTCAGGTCTGACTGACCCACACCTTTAATGAGTCAACAGACAGGCAGATAGACCATATATCTCTATATAAATGATCAAACAGGCAGATAGACCATAGATCTCTATATAAATGAACAGGCAGGCAGATAGACATTGGCTCTCTATATAAATGAACAGGCAGGCAGATAGACCATAGATCTCTATATAAATGATCAAACAGGCAGATAGACCATAGATCTCTATATAAATGAACAGGCAGGCAGATAGACCATAGATCTCTATATAAATGAACAGGCAGGCAGATAGACCATAGCTCTCTATATAAATGAACAGGCAGGCAGATAGACATTGGCTCTCTATATAAATGAACAGGCAGGCAGATAGACCATAGATCTCTATATAAATGATCAAACAGGCAGATAGACCATAGATCTCTATATAAATGAACAGGCAGGCAGATAGACCATAGATCTCTATATAAATGAACAGGCAGGCAGATAGACCATAGATCTCTATATAAATGAACAGACAGGCAGATAGACCATAGATCTCTATATAAATGAACAGGCAGGCAGATAGACCATATATCTCTATATAAATGACCAGACAGGCAGATAGACCATAGATCTCTATATAAATGAACAGGCAGGCAGATAGACCATAGTTCTCTATATAAATGAACAGACAGGCAGATAGACCATAGCTCTCTATATAAATGAACTGGCAGGCAGATAGACCATAGATCTCTATATAAATGAACAGACAGGCAGATAGACCATAGATCTCTATATAAATGAACTGGCAGGCAGATAGACCATAGATCTCTATATAAATGAACAGACAGGCAGATAGACCATAGCTCTCTATATAAATGAACTGGCAGGCAGATAGACCATAGATCTCTATATAAATGAACTGGCAGGCAGATAGACCATAGCTCTCTATATAAGTGAACAGACAGGCAGATAGACCATAGATCTCTATATAAATGAACAGACAGGCAGATAGACCATAGATCTCTATATAAATGACCAGACAGGCAGATAGACCATAGCTCTCTATATAAATGACCAGACAGGCAGATAGACCATAGATCTCTATATAAGTGAACAGACAGGCAGATAGACCATAGATCTCTATATAAATGAACAGACAGGCAGATAGACCATAGCTCTATATATAAATGAACAGGCAGGCAGATAGACCATAGATCTCTATATAAATGACCAGACAGGCAGATAGACCATAGATCTCTATATAAATGACCAGACAGGCAGATAGACTATAGATCTATTCTAAGAACCCAGGATGTTACATTGTATCAATCCTACATGGTTTATAAAGAACCCAGGATGTTACATTGTATCAATCCTACATGGTTTATAAAGAACCCAGGATGTTACATTGTATCAATCCTACATGGTTTATAAAGAACCCAGGATGTTACATTGTATCAATCCTACATGGTTTATAAAGAACCCAGGATGTTACATTGTATCAATCCTACATGGTTTATAAAGAACCCAGGATGTTACATTGTATCAATGTGTTCTGTATGAGAACTCCTGCTGTTATGCCGTAGCCTCTGGCCTGCAGCATCATGTACCCATCCCGTTGTCTGTTTGGAAATGATGTAGTGCCCCGAGTCGAGGCCCAATTCAGTCTGGATGGAACGGGAATCTGATTCTAGTCAAGACAGACAGGTGGGATCGGAAAGCAACCTGTTTCAGGGCTGGATACATTGTATCTTAGGGCCTATAGTTGTGATATATATGATACCAGAGGCTGTACCCTTCCGTTCTACCCTGCTCGAGGATGATGTCAGTCTAGTGATGCTGACATAAAGCGGAATCACAGAGCGAGCCCCCCCCCCCCCCCCCCCCCCCCCCCCACACACACAGCCTCACAGTCGAATGACCCAATTTAGCCTGGAGAAACATTACAGAACCCAGACCCAGCATGCCACACCGTGTTATCTCCAGACCTAGACTACATTTGGCACGATAATATGTCTACAAGTAATATAGCGGTGGTGTTTTATCCATAAATACACGTTGAAATGGTATCCTCGGGACATTAGAGCAGAGGCTGTTCCGCTAAAACCCAGTCATGCTTCATGTGCCATCAGACATGCGGACCAGCTCTCTCTATTGATCAGTAATTATTGAATAGAAAACGGCTCCTTCTTACCTGGATACAGCACAGCAGATATATAACGCAAGGCACCGATGAGATCATGGTATCTCTACTGTTGTTCATTGAAGGGAGTCGATCGGGCTTCTGTGCTCAGGGCTCGCCGGCGATTTGCACATCCAGACAATGGTGAATTTTCTGCACCATCAGACCATCGAGCTATCCTCTCTCTCTCTCCGCCGAACCTGAGAGCGCAATAGTCTCCGCTCTCCCTCCCCCCGGTCCTCCTAAACGTCCGTTTAGATCATCCGCTTGGTGCCGTTCCTGTGCCAGAACGCCCCGATATGGGCCATATCTGAAACGTAGGGTGTCGATTTTTCAACAGCCGTCCTAACGTCCGCGATGGGTCGGCGAAATGGATGGAGTGAGTAACGCGGCAGTGGCCGTCATTTAAAGGACGAAACGAGCAGAGGCAGCCTGATCCTACAAACGGAAGGAGAGCAGAGACATAGGCTGCATTCCCCCTCTCTCTCTCTCTCTCCAACGCCCCGCCCTAATCTCTACAGAGGGAGGCAGGGACAGCACCAGCTAGCCTACTAGCTAGGCTACTATCATCAGATAGAAGGATGAATGGAGAGAGGGAGGGACGGCACCAGCTAGCCTACTAGCCAGGCTACTATCATCAGATAGAATGATGAATGGAGAGAGGGAGGAACAGCACCAGCTAGCCTACTAGCTAGGCTACTATCATCATCAGATAGAAGGATGAATGGAGAGAGGGAGGAACAGCACCAGCTAGCCTACTAGCCAGGCTACTATCATCATCAGATAGAAGGATGAATGGAGAGAGGGAGGAACAGCACCAGCTAGCCTACTAGCTAGGCTACTATCATCAGATAGAATGATGAATGGAGAGAGGGAGGAACAGCACCAGCTAGCCTACTAGCTAGGCTACTATCATCAGATAGAATGATGAATGGAGAGAGGGAGGAACAGCACCAGCTAGCCTACTAGCTAGGCTACTATCATCATCAGATAGAAGGATGAATGGAGAGAGGGAGGAACAGCACCAGCTAGCCTACTAGCTAGGCTACTATCATCAGATAGAATGATGAATGGAGAGAGGGAGGGACAGCACCAGCTAGCCTACTAGCTAGGCTACTATCATCATCAGATAGAAGGATGAATGGAGAGAGGGAGGAACAGCACCAGCTAGCCTACTAGCTAGGCTACTATCATCAGATAGAATGATGAATGGAGAGAGGGAGGAACAGCACCAGCTAGCCTACTAGCTAGGCTACTATCATCAGATAGAATGATGAATGGAGAGAGGGAGGAACAGCACCAGCTAGCCTACTAGCTAGGCTACTATCATCAGATAGAATGATGAATGGAGAGAGGGAGGGACAGCACCAGCTAGCCTACTAGCTAGGCTACTATCATCAGATAGAATGATGAATGGAGAGAGGGAGGGACAGCACCAGCTAGCCTACTAGCTAGGCTACTATCATCATCAGATAGAAGGATGAATGGAGAGAGGGAGGGACGGCACCAGCTAGCCTACTAGCTAGGCTACTATCATCAGATAGAAGGATGAATGGAGAGAGGGAGGAACAGCACCAGCTAGCCTACTAGCTAGGCTACTATCATCATCAGATAGAAGGATGAATGGAGAGAGGGAGGGACGGCACCAGCTAGCCTACTAGCTAGGCTACTATCATCAGATAGAATGATGAATGGAGAGAGGGAGGCAGGAACAGCACCAGCTAGTCTACTAGCTAGGCTACTATCATCAGATAGAATGATGAATGGAGAGAGGGAGGGACGGCACCAGCTAGCCTACTAGCTAGGCTACCATCATCAGATAGAAGGATGAATGGAGAGAGGGAGGCAGGGACAGCACCAGCTAGCCTACTAGCTAGGCTACTATCATAATCAGATAGAATGATGAATGGAGAGAGGGAGGAACAGCACCAGCTAGCCTACTAGCTAGGCTACTATCATCATCAGATAGAATGATGAATGGAGAGAGGGAGGGACGGCACCAGCTAGCCTACTAGCTAGGCTACTATCATCATCAGATAGAAGGATGAATGGAGAGAGGGAGGAACAGCACCAGCTAGCCTACTAGCTAGGCTACTATCATCAGATAGAAGGATGAATGGAGAGAGGGAGGGACGGCACCAGCTAGCCTACTAGCTAGGCTACTATCATCAGATAGAAGGATGAATGGAGAGAGGGAGGAACAGCACCAGCTAGCCTACTAGCTAGGCTACTATCATCAGATAGAATGATGAATGGAGAGAGGGAGGGACAGCACCAGCTAGCCTACTAGCTAGGCTACTATCATCAGATAGAAGGATGAATGGAGAGAGGGAGGAACAGCACCAGCTAGCCTACTAGCTAGGCTACTATCATCATCAGATAGAAGGATGAATGGAGAGAGGGAGGGACAGCACCAGCTAGCCTACTAGCTAGGCTACTATCATCAGATAGAATGATGAATGGAGAGAGGCAGGAACAGCACCAGCTAGCCTACTAGCTAGGCTACTATCATCAGATAGAATGATGAATGGAGAGAGGGAGGCAGGGACAGCACCAGCTAGCCTACTAGCTAGGCTACTATCATCATCAGATAGAATGATGAATGGAGAGAGGGAGGCAGGAACAGCACCAGCTAGCCTACTAGCTAGGCTACTATCATCATCAGATAGAATGATGAATGGAGAGAGGGAGGGACAGCACCAGCTAGCCTACTAGCTAGGCTACTATCATCATCAGATAGAATGATGAATGGAGAGAGGGAGGAACAGCACCAGCTAGCCTACTAGCTAGGCTACTATCATCAGATAGAATGATGAATGGAGAGAGGGAGGGACGGCACCAGCTAGCCTACTAGCTAGGCTACTATCATCAGATAGAAGGATGAATGGAGAGAGGGAGGAACAGCACCAGCTAGCCTACTAGCTAGGCTACTATCATCATCAGATAGAATGATGAATGGAGAGAGGGAGGGACGGCACCAGCTAGCCTACTAGCTAGGCTACTATCATCATCAGATAGAAGGATGAATGGAGAGAGGGAGGGATGGAGCGGAGATCTCCCCTTTATGTCTGCTGACTGACTGCATTTGCCCCGCTCTCAGATCAATATGTTTAGCGCTATAACAGGGTTACAGCAGGTTAACAGGGTTTGGTAACAAGCTATTGGACTATTAGCCCTAATTGAATCCCCCAAACATCAACAGTGTAAATTGAAATATTGTGTTTATTTAATTGAATGCCCACCTTCTCGGTGATAAACCTATATTATATAACATGAATAGTCTACATTACAGTAGTCCTATATTATATAACATGAATAGCCTACATTACAGTAGTCCTATATTATATAACATGAATAGCCTACATTACAGTAGTCCTATAACATGAATAGCCTACATTACAGTAGTCCTATATTATATAACATGAATAGCCTACATTACAGTAGTCCTATATTATATAACATGAATAGCCTACATTACAGTAGTCCTATAACATGAATAGCCTACATTACAGTAGTCCTATATTATATAACATGAATAGCCTACATTACAGTAGTCCTATATTATATAACATGAATAGCCTACATTACAGTAGTCCTATATTATATAACATGAATAGCCTACATTACAGTAGTCCTATATTATATAACATGAATAGCCTACATTACAGTAGTCCTATATTATATAACATGAATAGCCTACATTACAGTAGTCCTATATTATATAACATGAATAGTCTACATTACAGTAGTCCTATATTATATAACATGAATAGCCTACATTACAGTAGTCCTATATTATATAACATGAATAGTCTACATTACAGTAGTCCTATATTATATAACATGAATAGCCTACATTACAGTAGTCCTATATTATATAACATGAATAGCCTACATTACAGTAGTCCTATATTATATAACATGAATAGCCTACATTACAGTAGTCCTATATATAACATGAATAGCCTACATTACAGTAGTCCTATATTATATAACATGAATAGCCTACATTACAGTAGTCCTATATTATATAACATGAATAGTCTACATTACAGTAGTCCTATAACATGAATAGTCTACATTACAGTAGTCCTATATTATATAACATGAATAGCCTACATTACAGTAGTCCTATATTATATAACATGAATAGCCTACATTACAGTAGTCCTATATTATATAACATGAATAGTCTACATTACAGTAGTCCTATAACATGAATAGCCTACATTACAGTAGTCCTATAACATGAATAGCCTACATTACAGTAGTCCTATATTATATAACATGAATAGCCTACATTACAGTAGTCCTATATTATATAACATGAATAGCCTACATTACAGTAGTCCTATATTATATAACATGAATAGCCTACATTACAGTAGTCCTATATTATATACCATGAATAGTCTACATTACAGTAGTCCTATATTATATAACATGAATAGTCTACATTACAGTAGTCCTATAACATGAATAGCCTACATTACAGTAGTCCTATATTATATAACATGAATAGCCTACATTACAGTAGTCCTATAACATGAATAGTCTACATTACAGTAGTCCTATAACATGAATAGCCTACATTACAGTAGTCCTATATTATATAACATGAATATCCTACATTACAGTAGTCCTATATTATATAACATGAATAGCCTACATTACAGTAGTCCTATATTATATAACATGAATAGCCTACATTACAGTAGTCCTATATTATATAACATGAATAGCCTACATTACAGTAGTCCTATATTATATAACATGAATAGCCTACATTACAGTAGTCCTATATTATATAACATGAATAGCCTACATTACAGTAGTCCTATATTATATAACATGAATAGCCTACATTACAGTAGTCCTATATTATATAACATGAATAGCCTACATTACAGTAGTCCTATATTATATAACATGAATAGCCTACATTACAGTAGTCCTATAACATGAATAGCCTACATTACAGTAGTCCTATATTATATAACATGAATAGCCTACATTACAGTAGTCCTATATTATATAACATGAATAGCCTACATTACAGTAGTCCTATATTATATAACATGAATAGCCTACATTACAGTAGTCCTATATTATATAACATGAATAGCCTACATTACAGTAGTCCTATATTATATAACATGAATAGCCTACATTACAGTAGTCCTATAACATGAATAGCCTACATTACAGTAGTCCTATATTATATAACATGAATAGCCTACATTACAGTAGTCCTATAACATGAATAGTCTACATTACAGTAGTCCTATAACATGAATAGTCTACATTACAGTAGTCCTATATTATATAACATGAATAGTCTACATTACAGTAGTCCTATAACATGAATAGTCTACATTACAGTAGTCCTATATTATATAACATGAATAGTCTACATTACAGTAGTCCTATATTATATAACATGAATAGCCTACATTACAGTAGTCCTATATTATATAACATGAATAGCCTACATTACAGTAGTCCTATATTATATAACATGAATAGTCTACATTACAGTAGTCCTATATTATATAACATGAATAGTCTACATTACAGTAGTCCTATATTATATAACATGAATAGCCTACATTACAGTAGTCCTATAACATGAATAGCCTACATTACAGTAGTCCTATAACATGAATAGTCTACATTACAGTAGTCCTATATTATATAACATGAATAGCCTACATTACAGTAGTCCTATAACATGAATAGCCTACATTACAGTAGTCCTATATTATATAACATGAATAGTCTACATTACAGTAGTCCTATAACATGAATAGCCTACATTACAGTAGTCCTATATTATATAACATGAATAGCCTACATTACAGTAGTCCTATATTATATAACATGAATAGCCTACATTACAGTAGTCCTATATTATATAACATGAATAGCCTACATTACAGTAGTCCTATATTATATAACATGAATAGCCTACATTACAGTAGTCCTATATTATATAACATGAATAGCCTACATTACAGTAGTCCTATATTATATAACATGAATAGTCTACATTACAGTAGTCCTATATTATATAACATGAATAGCCTACATTACAGTAGTCCTATAACATGAATAGTCTACATTACAGTAGTCCTATATTATATAACATGAATAGCCTACATTACAGTAGTCCTATAACATGAATAGCCTACATTACAGTAGTCCTATATTATATAACATGAATAGCCTACATTACAGTAGTCCTATATTATATAACATGAATAGTCTACATTACAGTAGTCCTATATTATATAACATGAATAGTCTACATTACAGTAGTCCTATATTATATAACATGAATAGCCTACATTACAGTAGTCCTATAACATGAATAGTCTACATTACAGTAGTCCTATAACATGAATAGTCTACATTACAGTAGTCCTATATTATATAACATGAATATCCTACATTACAGTAGTCCTATATTATATAACATGAATAGCCTACATTACAGTAGTCCTATATTATATAACATGAATAGCCTACATTACAGTAGTCCTATATTATATAACATGAATAGTCTACATTACAGTAGTCCTATATTATATAACATGAATAGTCTACATTACAGTAGTCCTATATTATATAACATGAATAGTCTACATTACAGTAGTCCTATAACATGAATAGCCTACATTACAGTAGTCCTATATTATATAACATGAATAGCCTACATTACAGTAGTCCTATAACATGAATAGTCTACATTACAGTAGTCCTATATTATATAACATGAATATCCTACATTACAGTAGTCCTATATTATATAACATGAATAGTCTACATTACAGTAGTCCTATATTATATAACATGAATAGTCTACATTACAGTAGTCCTATATTATATAACATGAATAGTCTACATTACAGTAGTCCTATAACATGAATAGCCTACATTACAGTAGTCCTATATTATATAACATGAATAGTCTACATTACAGTAGTCCTATAACATGAATAGTCTACATTACAGTAGTCCTATACTATATAATATGAAAAGCCTACATTACAGTAGTCCTATATTATATAACATGAATAGTCTACATTACAGTAGTCCTATATTATATAACATGAATAGTCTACATTACAGTAGTCCTATATTATATAACATGAATAGCCTACATTACAGTAGTCCCATATTATATAACATGAATAGTCTACATTACAGTAGTCCTATAACATGAATAGCCTACATTACAGTAGTCCTATATTATATAACATGAATAGTCTACATTACAGTAGTCCTATAACATGAATAGCCTACATTACAGTAGTCCTATATTATATAACATGAATAGTCTACATTACAGTAGTCCTATATTATATAACATGATTAGCCTATATTACAGTAGTCCTATATTGTATAACATGAATAGTCTACATTACAGTAGTCCTATAACATGAATAGCCTACATTACAGTAGTCCTATATTATATAACATGAATCGCCTACATTACAGTAGTCCTATATTATATAACATGAATAGCCTACATTACAGTAGTCCTATATTATATAACATGAATAGTCTACATTACAGTAGTCCTATAACATGAATAGCCTACATTACAGTAGTCCTATATTATATAACATGAATAGCCTACATTACAGTAGTCCTATATTATATAACATGAATAGTCTACATTACAGTAGTCCTATAACATGAATAGCCTACATTACAGTAGTCCTATATTATATAACATGAATAGCCTACATTACAGTAGTCCTATATTATATAACATGAATAGTCTACATTACAGTAGTCCTATAACATGAATAGCCTACATTACAGTAGTCCTATATTATATAACATGAATAGCCTACATTACAGTAGTCCTATATTATATAACATGAATAGTCTACATTACAGTAGTCCTATATTATATAACATGAATAGTCTACATTACAGTAGTCCTATATTATATAACATGAATAGTCTACATTACAGTAGTCCTATATTATATAACATGAATAGCCTACATTACAGTAGTCCTATATTATATAACATGAATAGTCTACATTACAGTAGTCCTATAACATGAATAGCCTACATTACAGTAGTCCTATATTATATAACATGAATAGTCTACATTACAGTAGTCCTATAACATGAATAGCCTACATTACAGTAGTCCTATATTATATAACATGAATAGTCTACATTACAGTAGTCCTATATTATATAACATGAATAGCCTACATTACAGTAGTCCTATATTATATAACATGAATAGTCTACATTACAGTAGTCCTATATTATATAACATGAATAGCCTACATTACAGTAGTCCTATATTATATAACATGAATAGTCTACATTACAGTAGTCCTATAACATGAATAGCCTACATTACAGTAGTCCTATATTATATAACATGAATAGTCTACATTACAGTAGTCCTATAACATGAATAGCCTACATTACAGTAGTCCTATATTATATAACATGAATAGTCTACATTACAGTAGTCCTATATTATATAACATGAATAGTCTACATTACAGTAGTCCTATAACATGAATAGCCTACATTACAGTAGTCCTATATTATATAACATGAATAGCCTACATTACAGTAGTCCTATATTATATAACATGAATAGTCTACATTACAGTAGTCCTATATTATATAACATGAATAGCCTACATTACAGTAGTCCTATATTATATAACATGAATAGTCTACATTACAGTAGTCCTATATTATATAACATGAATAGCCTACATTACAGTAGTCCTATATTATATAACATGAATAGTCTACATTACAGTAGTCCTATATTATATAACATGAATAGCCTACATTACAGTAGTCCTATAACATGAATAGCCTACATTACAGTAGTCCTATATTATATAACATGAATAGTCTACATTACAGTAGTCCTATATTATATAACATGAATAGCCTACATTACAGTAGTCCTATAACATGAATAGCCTACATTACAGTAGTCCTATATTATATAACATGAATAGCCTACATTACAGTAGTCCTATATTATATAACATGAATATCCTACATTACAGTAGTCCTATATTATATAACATGAATAGCCTACATTACAGTAGTCCTATATTATATAACATGAATAGTCTACATTACAGTAGTCCTATATTATATAACATGAATAGCCTACATTACAGTAGTCCTATAACATGAATAGCCTACATTACAGTAGTCCTATATTATATAACATGAATAGTCTACATTACAGTAGTCCTATAACATGAATAGCCTACATTACAGTAGTCCTATAACATGAATAGCCTACATTACAGTAGTCCTATATTATATAACATGAATAGCCTACATTACAGTAGTCCTATATTATATAACATGAATAGCCTACATTACAGTAGTCCTATATTATATAACATGAATAGCCTACATTACAGTAGTCCTATATTATATACCATGAATAGTCTACATTACAGTAGTCCTATATTATATAACATGAATAGTCTACATTACAGTAGTCCTATAACATGAATAGCCTACATTACAGTAGTCCTATATTATATAACATGAATAGTCTACATTACAGTAGTCCTATAACATGAATAGTCTACATTACAGTAGTCCTATAACATGAATAGCCTACATTACAGTAGTCCTATATTATATAACATGAATAGCCTACATTACAGTAGTCCTATATTATATAACATGAATAGCCTACATTACAGTAGTCCTATATTATATAACATGAATAGCCTACATTACAGTAGTCCTATATTATATAACATGAATAGCCTACATTACAGTAGTCCTATATTATATAACATGAATAGCCTACATTACAGTAGTCCTATATTATATAACATGAATAGCCTACATTACAGTAGTCCTATATTATATAACATGAATAGCCTACATTACAGTAGTCCTATATTATATAACATGAATAGCCTACATTACAGTAGTCCTATATTATATAACATGAATAGCCTACATTACAGTAGTCCTATAACATGAATAGCCTACATTACAGTAGTCCTATATTATATAACATGAATAGCCTACATTACAGTAGTCCTATATTATATAACATGAATAGCCTACATTACAGTAGTCCTATATTATATAACATGAATAGCCTACATTACAGTAGTCCTATATTATATAACATGAATAGCCTACATTACAGTAGTCCTATATTATATAACATGAATAGCCTACATTACAGTAGTCCTATAACATGAATAGTCTACATTACAGTAGTCCTATATTATATAACATGAATAGCCTACATTACAGTAGTCCTATAACATGAATAGTCTACATTACAGTAGTCCTATAACATGAATAGTCTACATTACAGTAGTCCTATATTATATAACATGAATAGTCTACATTACAGTAGTCCTATAACATGAATAGTCTACATTACAGTAGTCCTATATTATATAACATGAATAGTCTACATTACAGTAGTCCTATATTATATAACATGAATAGCCTACATTACAGTAGTCCTATATTATATAACATGAATAGCCTACATTACAGTAGTCCTATATTATATAACATGAATAGTCTACATTACAGTAGTCCTATATTATATAACATGAATAGTCTACATTACAGTAGTCCTATATTATATAACATGAATAGCCTACATTACAGTAGTCCTATAACATGAATAGCCTACATTACAGTAGTCCTATAACATGAATAGTCTACATTACAGTAGTCCTATATTATATAACATGAATAGCCTACATTACAGTAGTCCTATAACATGAATAGCCTACATTACAGTAGTCCTATATTATATAACATGAATAGTCTACATTACAGTAGTCCTATAACATGAATAGCCTACATTACAGTAGTCCTATATTATATAACATGAATAGCCTACATTACAGTAGTCCTATATTATATAACATGAATAGCCTACATTACAGTAGTCCTATATTATATAACATGAATAGCCTACATTACAGTAGTCCTATATTATATAACATGAATAGCCTACATTACAGTAGTCCTATATTATATAACATGAATAGCCTACATTACAGTAGTCCTATATTATATAACATGAATAGTCTACATTACAGTAGTCCTATATTATATAACATGAATAGCCTACATTACAGTAGTCCTATAACATGAATAGTCTACATTACAGTAGTCCTATATTATATAACATGAATAGCCTACATTACAGTAGTCCTATAACATGAATAGCCTACATTACAGTAGTCCTATATTATATAACATGAATAGCCTACATTACAGTAGTCCTATATTATATAACATGAATAGTCTACATTACAGTAGTCCTATATTATATAACATGAATAGTCTACATTACAGTAGTCCTATATTATATAACATGAATAGCCTACATTACAGTAGTCCTATAACATGAATAGTCTACATTACAGTAGTCCTATAACATGAATAGTCTACATTACAGTAGTCCTATATTATATAACATGAATATCCTACATTACAGTAGTCCTATATTATATAACATGAATAGCCTACATTACAGTAGTCCTATATTATATAACATGAATAGTCCTACATTACAGTAGTCCTATATTATATAACATGAATAGTCTACATTACAGTAGTCCTATATTATATAACATGAATAGTCTACATTACAGTAGTCCTATATTATATAACATGAATAGTCTACATTACAGTAGTCCTATAACATGAATAGCCTACATTACAGTAGTCCTATATTATATAACATGAATAGCCTACATTACAGTAGTCCTATAACATGAATAGTCTACATTACAGTAGTCCTATATTATATAACATGAATATCCTACATTACAGTAGTCCTATATTATATAACATGAATAGTCTACATTACAGTAGTCCTATATTATATAACATGAATAGTCTACATTACAGTAGTCCTATATTATATAACATGAATAGTCTACATTACAGTAGTCCTATAACATGAATAGCCTACATTACAGTAGTCCTATATTATATAACATGAATAGTCTACATTACAGTAGTCCTATAACATGAATAGTCTACATTACAGTAGTCCTATACTATATAATATGAAAAGCCTACATTACAGTAGTCCTATATTATATAACATGAATAGTCTACATTACAGTAGTCCTATATTATATAACATGAATAGTCTACATTACAGTAGTCCTATATTATATAACATGAATAGCCTACATTACAGTAGTCCCATATTATATAACATGAATAGTCTACATTACAGTAGTCCTATAACATGAATAGCCTACATTACAGTAGTCCTATATTATATAACATGAATAGTCTACATTACAGTAGTCCTATAACATGAATAGCCTACATTACAGTAGTCCTATATTATATAACATGAATAGTCTACATTACAGTAGTCCTATATTATATAACATGAATAGCCTATATTACAGTAGTCCTATATTGTATAACATGAATAGTCTACATTACAGTAGTCCTATAACATGAATAGCCGACATTACAGTAGTCCTATATTATATAACATGAATCGCCTACATTACAGTAGTCCTATATTATATAACATGAATAGCCTACATTACAGTAGTCCTATATTATATAACATGAATAGTCTACATTACAGTAGTCCTATATTATATAACATGAATAGTCTACATTACAGTAGTCCTATAACATGAATAGTCTACATTACAGTAGTCCTATATTATATAACATGAATATCCTACATTACAGTAGTCCTATATTATATAACATGAATAGTCTACATTACAGTAGTCCTATATTATATAACATGAATAGTCTACATTACAGTAGTCCTATATTATATAACATGAATAGTCTACATTACAGTAGTCCTATAACATGAATAGCCTACATTACAGTAGTCCTATATTATATAACATGAATAGTCTACATTACAGTAGTCCTATAACATGAATAGTCTACATTACAGTAGTCCTATACTATATAATATGAAAAGCCTACATTACAGTAGTCCTATATTATATAACATGAATAGTCTACATTACAGTAGTCCTATATTATATAACATGAATAGTCTACATTACAGTAGTCCTATATTATATAACATGAATAGCCTACATTACAGTAGTCCCATATTATATAACATGAATAGTCTACATTACAGTAGTCCTATAACATGAATAGCCTACATTACAGTAGTCCTATATTATATAACATGAATAGTCTACATTACAGTAGTCCTATAACATGAATAGCCTACATTACAGTAGTCCTATATTATATAACATGAATAGTCTACATTACAGTAGTCCTATATTATATAACATGATTAGCCTATATTACAGTAGTCCTATATTGTATAACATGAATAGTCTACATTACAGTAGTCCTATAACATGAATAGCCTACATTACAGTAGTCCTATATTATATAACATGAATCGCCTACATTACAGTAGTCCTATATTATATAACATGAATAGCCTACATTACAGTAGTCCTATATTATATAACATGAATAGTCTACATTACAGTAGTCCTATAACATGAATAGCCTACATTACAGTAGTCCTATATTATATAACATGAATCGCCTACATTACAGTAGTCCTATATTATATAACATGAATAGTCTACATTACAGTAGTCCTATAACATGAATAGCCTACATTACAGTAGTCCTATATTATATAACATGAATAGCCTACATTAGAGTAGTCCTATATTATATAACATGAATAGTCTACATTACAGTAGTCCTATAACATGAATAGCCTACATTACAGTAGTCCTATATTATATAACATGAATAGCCTACATTACAGTAGTCCTATATTATATAACATGAATAGTCTACATTACAGTAGTCCTATATTATATAACATGAATAGTCTACATTACAGTAGTCCTATATTATATAAGATGAATAGTCTACATTACAGTAGTCCTATATTATATAACATGAATAGCCTACATTACAGTAGTCCTATATTATATAACATGAATAGTCTACATTACAGTAGTCCTATAACATGAATAGCCTACATTACAGTAGTCCTATATTATATAACATGAATAGTCTACATTACAGTAGTCCTATAACATGAATAGCCTACATTACAGTAGTCCTATATTATATAACATGAATAGTCTACATTACAGTAGTCCTATATTATATAACATGAATAGTCTACATTACAGTAGTCCTATATTATATAACATGAATAGTCTACATTACAGTAGTCCTATATTATATAACATGAATAGCCTACATTACAGTAGTCCTATATTATATAACATGAATAGTCTACATTACAGTAGTCCTATAACATGAATAGCCTACATTACAGTAGTCCTATATTATATAACATGAATAGTCTACATTACAGTAGTCCTATAACATGAATAGCCTACATTACAGTAGTCCTATATTATATAACATGAATAGTCTACATTACAGTAGTCCTATATTATATAACATGAATAGTCTACATTACAGTAGTCCTATAACATGAATAGCCTACATTACAGTAGTCCTATATTATATAACATGAATAGCCTACATTACAGTAGTCCTATATTATATAACATGAATAGTCTACATTACAGTAGTCCTATATTATATAACATGAATAGCCTACATTACAGTAGTCCTATATTATATAACATGAATAGTCTACATTACAGTAGTCCTATATTATATAACATGAATAGCCTACATTACAGTAGTCCTATATTATATAACATGAATAGTCTACATTACAGTAGTCCTATATTATATAACATGAATAGCCTACATTACAGTAGTCCTATAACATGAATAGCCTACATTACAGTAGTCCTATATTATATAACATGAATAGTCTACATTACAGTAGTCCTATATTATATAACATGAATAGCCTACATTACAGTAGTCCTATAACATGAATAGCTTACATTACAGTAGTCCTATATTATATAACATGAATAGCCTACATTACAGTAGTCCTATATTATATAACATGAATATCCTATATTACAGTAGTCCTATATTATATAACATGAATAGCCTACATTACAGTAGTCCTATATTATATAACATGAATAGTCTACATTACAGTAGTCCTATATTATATAACATGAATAGCCTACATTACAGTAGTCCTATAACATGCATAGCCTACATTACAGTAGTCCTATATTATATAACATGAATAGTCTACATTACAGTAGTCCTATAACATGAATAGCCTACATTACAGTAGTCCTATAACATGAATAGCCTACATTACAGTAGTCCTATATTATATAACATGAATAGCCTACATTACAGTAGTCCTATATTATATAACATGAATAGCCTACATTACAGTAGTCCTATATTATATAACATGAATAGCCTACATTACAGTAGTCCTATATTATATACCATGAATAGTCTACATTACAGTAGTCCTATATTATATAACATGAATAGTCTACATTACAGTAGTCCTATAACATGAATAGCCTACATTACAGTAGTCCTATATTATATAACATGAATAGTCTACATTACAGTAGTCCTATAACATGAATAGTCTACATTACAGTAGTCCTATAACACGAATAGCCTACATTACAGTAGTCCTATATTATATAACATGAATATCCTACATTACAGTAGTCCTATATTATATAACATGAATAGCCTACATTACAGTAGTCCTATATTATATAACATGAATAGCCTACATTACAGTAGTCCTATATTATATAACATGAATAGCCTACATTACAGTAGTCCTATATTATATAACATGAATAGCCTACATTACAGTAGTCCTATATTATATAACATGAATAGCCTACATTACAGTAGTCCTATATTATATAACATGAATAGCCTACATTACAGTAGTCCTATATTATATAACATGAATAGCCTACATTACAGTAGTCCTATATTATATAACATGAATAGCCTACATTACAGTAGTCCTATAACATGAATAGCCTACATTACAGTAGTCCTATATTATATGACATGAATAGCCTACATTACAGTAGTCCTATATTATATAACATGAATAGCCTACATTACAGTAGTCCTATATTATATAACATGAATATCCTACATTACAGTAGTCCTATATTATATAACATGAATAGCCTACATTACAGTAGTCCTATATTATATAACATGAATAGCCTACATTACAGTAGTCCTATAACATGAATAGTCTACATTACAGTAGTCCTATATTATATAACATGAATAGCCTACATTACAGTAGTCCTATAACATGAATAGTCTACATTACAGTAGTCCTATAACATGAATAGTCTACATTACAGTAGTCCTATATTATATAACATGAATAGTCTACATTACAGTAGTCCTATAACATGAATAGTCTACATTACAGTAGTCCTATATTATATAACATGAATAGTCTACATTACAGTAGTCCTATATTATATAACATGAATAGCCTACATTACAGTAGTCCTATATTATATAACATGAATAGCCTACATTACAGTAGTCCTATATTATATAACATGAATAGTCTACATTACAGTAGTCCTATATTATATAACATGAATAGTCTACATTACAGTAGTCCTATATTATATAACATGAATAGCCTACATTACAGTAGTCCTATAACATGAATAGCCTACATTACAGTAGTCCTATAACATGAATAGTCTACATTACAGTAGTCCTATATTATATAACATGAATAGCCTACATTACAGTAGTCCTATAACATGAATAGCCTACATTACAGTAGTCCTATATTATATAACATGAATAGTCTACATTACAGTAGTCCTATAACATGAATAGCCTACATTACAGTAGTCCTATATTATATAACATGAATAGCCTACATTACAGTAGTCCTATATTATATAACATGAATAGCCTACATTACAGTAGTCCTATATTATATAACATGAATAGCCTACATTACAGTAGTCCTATATTATATAACATGAATAGCCTACATTACAGTAGTCCTATATTATATAACATGAATAGCCTACATTACAGTAGTCCTATATTATATAACATGAATAGTCTACATTACAGTAGTCCTATATTATATAACATGAATAGCCTACATTACAGTAGTCCTATAACATGAATAGTCTACATTACAGTAGTCCTATATTATATAACATGAATAGCCTACATTACAGTAGTCCTATAACATGAATAGCCTACATTACAGTAGTCCTATATTATATAACATGAATAGCCTACATTACAGTAGTCCTATATTATATAACATGAATAGTCTACATTACAGTAGTCCTATATTATATAACATGAATAGTCTACATTACAGTAGTCCTATATTATATAACATGAATAGCCTACATTACAGTAGTCCTATAACATGAATAGTCTACATTACAGTAGTCCTATAACATGAATAGTCTACATTACAGTAGTCCTATATTATATAACATGAATATCCTACATTACAGTAGTCCTATATTATATAACATGAATAGCCTACATTACAGTAGTCCTATATTATATAACATGAATATCCTACATTACAGTAGTCCTATATTATATAACATGAATAGTCTACATTACAGTAGTCCTATATTATATAACATGAATAGTCTACATTACAGTAGTCCTATATTATATAACATGAATAGTCTACATTACAGTAGTCCTATAACATGAATAGCCTACATTACAGTAGTCCTATATTATATAACATGAATAGCCTACATTACAGTAGTCCTATAACATGAATAGTCTACATTACAGTAGTCCTATATTATATAACATGAATATCCTACATTACAGTAGTCCTATATTATATAACATGAATAGTCTACATTACAGTAGTCCTATATTATATAACATGAATAGTCTACATTACAGTAGTCCTATATTATATAACATGAATAGTCTACATTACAGTAGTCCTATAACATGAATAGCCTACATTACAGTAGTCCTATATTATATAACATGAATAGTCTACATTACAGTAGTCCTATAACATGAATAGTCTACATTACAGTAGTCCTATACTATATAATATGAAAAGCCTACATTACAGTAGTCCTATATTATATAACATGAATAGTCTACATTACAGTAGTCCTATATTATATAACATGAATAGTCTACATTACAGTAGTCCTATATTATATAACATGAATAGCCTACATTACAGTAGTCCCATATTATATAACATGAATAGTCTACATTACAGTAGTCCTATAACATGAATAGCCTACATTACAGTAGTCCTATATTATATAACATGAATAGTCTACATTACAGTAGTCCTATAACATGAATAGCCTACATTACAGTAGTCCTATATTATATAACATGAATAGTCTACATTACAGTAGTCCTATATTATATAACATGAATAGCCTATATTACAGTAGTCCTATATTGTATAACATGAATAGTCTACATTACAGTAGTCCTATAACATGAATAGCCGACATTACAGTAGTCCTATATTATATAACATGAATCGCCTACATTACAGTAGTCCTATATTATATAACATGAATAGCCTACATTACAGTAGTCCTATATTATATAACATGAATAGTCTACATTACAGTAGTCCTATATTATATAACATGAATAGTCTACATTACAGTAGTCCTATAACATGAATAGCCTACATTACAGTAGTCCTATATTATATAACATGAATAGCCTACATTAGAGTAGTCCTATATTATATAACATGAATAGTCTACATTACAGTAGTCCTATAACATGAATAGCCTACATTACAGTAGTCCTATATTATATAACATGAATAGCCTACATTACAGTAGTCCTATATTATATAACATGAATAGTCTACATTACAGTAGTCCTATATTATATAACATGAATAGTCTACATTACAGTAGTCCTATATTATATAAGATGAATAGTCTACATTACAGTAGTCCTATATTATATAACATGAATAGCCTACATTACAGTAGTCCTATATTATATAACATGAATAGTCTACATTACAGTAGTCCTATAACATGAATAGCCTACATTACAGTAGTCCTATATTATATAACATGAATAGTCTACATTACAGTAGTCCTATAACATGAATAGCCTACATTACAGTAGTCCTATATTATATAACATGAATAGTCTACATTACAGTAGTCCTATATTATATAACATGAATAGTCTACATTACAGTAGTCCTATATTATATAACATGAATAGTCTACATTACAGTAGTCCTATATTATATAACATGAATAGCCTACATTACAGTAGTCCTATATTATATAACATGAATAGTCTACATTACAGTAGTCCTATAACATGAATAGCCTACATTACAGTAGTCCTATATTATATAACATGAATAGTCTACATTACAGTAGTCCTATAACATGAATAGCCTACATTACAGTAGTCCTATATTATATAACATGAATAGTCTACATTACAGTAGTCCTATATTATATAACATGAATAGTCTACATTACAGTAGTCCTATAACATGAATAGCCTACATTACAGTAGTCCTATATTATATAACATGAATAGCCTACATTACAGTAGTCCTATATTATATAACATGAATAGTCTACATTACAGTAGTCCTATATTATATAACATGAATAGCCTACATTACAGTAGTCCTATATTATATAACATGAATAGTCTACATTACAGTAGTCCTATATTATATAACATGAATAGCCTACATTACAGTAGTCCTATATTATATAACATGAATAGTCTACATTACAGTAGTCCTATATTATATAACATGAATAGCCTACATTACAGTAGTCCTATAACATGAATAGCCTACATTACAGTAGTCCTATATTATATAACATGAATAGTCTACATTACAGTAGTCCTATATTATATAACATGAATAGCCTACATTACAGTAGTCCTATAACATGAATAGCTTACATTACAGTAGTCCTATATTATATAACATGAATAGCCTACATTACAGTAGTCCTATAACATGAATAGTCTACATTACAGTAGTCCTATATTATATAACATGAATAGTCTACATTACAGTAGTCCTATATTATATAACATGAATAGCCTACATTACAGTAGTCCTATAACATGCATAGCCTACATTACAGTAGTCCTATATTATATAACATGAATAGCCTACATTACAGTAGTCCTATATTATATAACATGAATATCCTATATTACAGTAGTCCTATATTATATAACATGAATAGCCTACATTACAGTAGTCCTATATTATATAACATGAATAGCCTACATTACAGTAGTCCTATATTATATAACATGAATAGCCTACATTACAGTAGTCCTATATTATATAACATGAATAGTCTACATTACAGTAGTCCTATATTATATAACATGAATAGCCTACATTACAGTAGTCCTATAACATGAAAAGCCTACATTACAGTAGTCCTATATTATATAACATGAATAGTCTACATTACAGTAGTCCTATAACATGAATAGCCTACATTACACTCATTAAGCTCTGTGAACAGGTCGTCTGGACTGGTTGAAATAGATGACCTGTATAGGAAGCTCTGTGAACAGGTCGTCTGGACTGGACTGGTTGAAATAGATGACCTGTATAGGAAGCTCTGTGAACAGGCCATCTGGACTGGACTGGTTGAAATAGATGACCTGTATAGGAAGCTCTGTGAACAGGTCGTCTGGACTGGTTGAAATAGATGACCTGTATAGGAAGCTCTGTGAACAGGTCGTCTGGACTGGTTGAAATAGATGACCTGTACAGGAAGCTCTGTGAACAGGTCGACTGGACTGGTTGAAATAGATGACCTGTACAGGAAGCTCTGTGAACAGGTCGTCTGGACTGGTTGAAATAGATGACCTGTATAGGAAGCTCTGTGAACAGGTCGTCTGGACTGGACTGGTTGAAATAGATGACCTGTACAGGAAGCTCTGTGAACAGGTCGACTGGACTGGTTGAAATAGATGACCTGTATAGGAAGCTCTGTGAACAGGTCGTCTGGACTGGTTGAAATAGATGACCTGTATAGGAAGCTCTGTGAACAGGTCGTCTGGACTGGACTGGTTGAAATAGATGACCTGTATAGGAAGCTCTGTGAACAGGTCGTCTGGACTGGTTGAAATAGATGACCTGTATAGGAAGCTCTGTGAACAGGTCGTCTGGACTGGACTGGTTGAAATAGATGACCTGTACAGGAAGCTCTGTGAACAGGTCGACTGGACTGGTTGAAATAGATGACCTGTATAGGAAGCTCTGTGAACAGGTCGTCTGGACTGGTTGAAATAGATGACCTGTATAGGAAGCTCTGTGAACAGGTCGTACTGGACTGGTTGAAATAGATGACCTGTACAGGAAGCTCTGTGAACAGGTCGACTGGACTGTTTGAAATAGATGACCTGTATAGGAAGCTCTGTGAACAGGTCGTCTGGACTGGACTGGTTGAAATAGATGACCTGTATAGGAAGCTCTGTGAACAGGTCGTCTGGACTGGTTGAAATAGATGACCTGTATAGGAAGCTCTGTGAACAGGTCGTCTGGACTGGTTGAAATAGATGACCTGTACAGGAAGCTCTGTGAACAGGTCGACTGGACTGGTTGAAATAGATGACCTGTATAGGAAGCTCTGTGAACAGGCCATCTGGACTGGACTGGTTGAAATAGATGACCTGTATATGAAGCTCTGTGAACAGGTCGTCTGGACTGGTTGAAATAGATGACCTGTATAGGAAGCTCTGTGAACAGGCCATCTGGACTGGACTGGTTGAAATAGATGACCTGTATATGAAGCTCTGTGAACAGGTCGACTGGACTGGTTGAAATAGATGACCTGTATAGGAAGCTCTGTGAACAGGTCGTCTGGACTGGTTGAAATAGATGACCTGTACAGGAAGCTCTGTGAACAGGTCGACTGGACTGGTTGAAATAGATGACCTGTATAGGAAGCTCTGTGAACAGGTCGTCTGGACTGGACTGGTTGAAATAGATGACCTGTATAGGAAGCTCTGTGAACAGGTCGTCTGGACTGGTTGAAATAGATGACCTGTACAGGAAGCTCTGTGAACAGGTCGACTGGACTGGTTGAAATAGATGACCTGTATAGGAAGCTCTGTGAACAGGTCGTCTGGACTGGTTGAAATAGATGACCTGTATAGGAAGCTCTGTGAACAGGTCGTCTGGACTGGACTGGTTGAAATAGATGACCTGTATAGGAAGCTCTGTGAACAGGTCGACTGGACTGGACTGGTTGAAATAGATGACCTGTATAGGAAGCTCTGTGAACAGGTCGTCTGGACTGGTTGAATAGATGACCTGTACAGGAAGCTCTGTGAACAGGTCGTCTGGACTGGACTGGTTGAAATAGATGACCTGTATAGGAAGCTCTGTGAACAGGTCGTACTGGACTGGTTGAAATAGATGACCTGTACAGGAAGCTCTGTGAACAGGTCGACTGGACTGTTTGAAATAGATGACCTGTATAGGAAGCTCTGTGAACAGGTCGACTGGACTGGTTGAAATAGATGACCTGTATAGGAAGCTCTGTGAACAGGTCTACTGGACTGGACTGGTTGAAATAGATGACCTGTACAGGAAGCTCTGTGAACAGGTCATCTGGACTGGTTGAAATAGATGACCTGTACAGGAAGCTCTGTGAACAGGTGGACTGGACTGGTTGAAATAGATGACCTGTATAGGAAGCTCTGTGAACCGGTCGTCTGGACTGGACTGGTTGAAATAGATGACCTGTATAGGAAGCTCTGTGAACAGGTCGTCTGGACTGGACTGGTTGAAATAGATGACCTGTATAGGAAGCTCTGTGAACAGGTCGTCTGGACTGGTTGAAATAGATGACCTGTATAGGAAGCTCTGTGAACAGGTCGTCTGGACTGGTTGAAATAGATGACCTGTACAGGAAGCTCTGTGAACAGGTCGTTTGGACTGGTTGAAATAGATGACCTGTATAGGAAGCTCTGTGAACAGGTCGACTGGACTGGTTGAAATAGATGACCTGTATAGGAAGCTCTGTGAACAGATCGTCTGGACTGGACTGGTTGAAATAGATGACCTGTATAGGAAGCTCTGTGAACAGGTCGTCTGGACTGGTTGAAATAGATGACCTGTACAGGAAGCTCTGTGAACAGGTCGTCTGGACTGGTTGAAATAGATGACCTGTACAGGAAGCTCTGTGAACAGGTCGTCTGGACTGGACTGGTTGAAATAGATGACCTGTATAGGAAGCTCTGTGAACAGGTCGTCTGGACTGGTTGAAATAGATGACCTGTATAGGAAGCTCTGTGAACAGGTCGACTGGACTGGACTGGTTGAAATAGATGACCTGTATAGGAAGCTCTGTGAACTGGTCGTCTGGACTGGTTGAAATAGATGACCTGTACAGGAAGCTCTGTGAACAGGTCGTCTGGACTGGTTGAAATAGATGACCTGTATAGGAAGCTCTGTGAACAGGTCATCTGGACTGGTTGAAATAGATGACCTGTATAGGAAGCTCTGTGAACAGGTCGTCTGGACTGGACTGGTTGAAATAGATGACCTGTATAGGAAGCTCTGTGAACAGGTCGTCTGGACTGGTTGAAATAGATGACCTGTACAGGAAGCTCTGTGAACAGGTCGTCTGGACTGGTTGAAATAGATGACCTGTATAGGAAGCTCTGTGAACTGGTCGTCTGGACTGGTTGAAATAGATGACCTGTATAGGAAGCTCTGTGAACAGGTCGTCTGGACTGGTTGAAATAGATGACCTGTACAGGAAGCTCTGTGAACAGGTCGTCTGGACTGGTTGAAATAGATGACCTGTACAGGAAGCTCTGTGAACAGGTCGTACTGGACTGGTTGAATAGATGACCTGTATAGGAAGCTCTGTGAACAGGTCGTCTGGACTGGACTGGTTGAAATAGATGACCTGTATAGGAAGCTCTGTGAACTGGTCGTCTGGACTGGACTGGTTGAAATAGATGACCTGTACAGGAAGCTCTGTGAACAGGTCGTCTGGACTGGTTGAATAGATGACCTGTATAGGAAGCTCTGTGAACAGGTCGTCTGGACTGGTTGAAATAGATGACCTGTATAGGAAGCTCTGTGAACAGGTCGTCTGGACTGGTTGAAATAGATGACCTGTACAGGAAGCTCTGTGAACAGATCGTCTGGACTGGACTGGTTGAAATAGATGACCTGTATAGGAAGCTCTGTGAACAGGTCGTCTGGACTGGTTGAAATAGATGACCTGTATAGGAAGCTCTGTGAACAGGTCGTCTGGACTGGTTGAAATAGATGACCTGTATAGGAAGCTCTGTGAACAGGTCGTCTGGACTGGTTGAAATAGATGACCTGTACAGGAAGCTCTGTGAACAGGTCGTCTGGACTGGTTGAAATAGATGACCTGTATAGGAAGCTCTGTGAACAGGTCGTACTGGACTGGACTGGTTGAAATAGATGACCTGTATAGGAAGCTCTGTGAACAGGTCGTACTGGACTGGTTGAAATAGATGACCTGTATAGGAAGCTCTGTGAACAGGTCGTCTGGACTGGTTGAAATAGATGACCTGTATAGGAAGCTCTGTGAACAGGTCGTCTGGACCGGTTGAAATAGATGACCTGTACAGGAAGCTCTGTGAACAGGTCGTCTGGACTGGACTGGTTGAAATAGATGACCTGTACAGGAAGCTCTGTGAACAGGTCGACTGGACTGGTTGAATAGATGACCTGTATAGGAAGCTCTGTGAACAGGTCGACTGGACTGGTTGAAATAGATGACCTGTATAGGAAGCTCTGTGAACAGGTCGTCTGGACTGGTTGAAATAGATGACCTGTACAGGAAGCTCTGTGAACAGGTCGTCTGGACTGGTTGAAATAGATGACCTGTACAGGAAGCTCTGTGAACAGGTTGTCTGTGTACTGGACTGGTTGAAATAGATGACCTGTACAGGAAGCTCTGTGAACAGGTCGTCTGGACTGGTTGAAATAGATGACCTGTATAGGAAGCTCTGTGAACAGGTCTTCTGGACTGGTTGAAATAGATGACCTGTACAGGAAGCTCTGTGAACAGGTCGTCTGGACTGGTTGAAATAGATGACCTGTATAGGAAGCTCTGTGAACAGGTCGTCTGGACTGGTTGAAATAGATGACCTGTGTAGGAAGCTCTGTGAACAGGTCGTCTGGACTGGACTGGTTGAAATAGATGACCTGTATAGGAACCTCTGTGAACAGGTCGTCCGGACTGGTTGAAATAGAGGACCTGTATAGGAAGCTCTGTGAACAGGTCGTCTGGACTGGACTGGTTAAAATAGATGACCTGTATAGGAAGCTCTGTGAACAGGTCGTCTGGACTGGTTGAAATAGATGACCTGTATAGGAAGCTCTGTGAACAGGTCGACTGGACTGGTTGAAATAGATAACCTGTATAGGAAGCTCTGTGAACAGGTCGTCTGGACTGGACTGGTTGAAATAGATGACCTGTATAGGAAGCTCTGTGAACAGGTCGACTGGACTGGACTGGTTGAAATAGATGACCTGTATAGGAAGCTCTGTGAACAGGTCGACTGGACTAGACTGGTTGAAATAGATGACCTGTATAGGAAGCTCTGTGAACAGGTCGACTGGACTGGTTGAAATAGATGACCTGTATAGGAAGCTCTGTGAACAGGTCGTCTGGACTGGTTGAAATAGATGACCTGTATAGGAAGCTCTGTGAACAGGTCGACTGGACTGGTTGAAATAGATGACCTGTACAGGAAGCTCTGTGAACAGGTCGACTGGACTGGACTGGTTGAAATAGATGACCTCTATAGGAAGCTCTGTGAACAGGTCGACTGGACTGGTTGAAATAGATGACCTGTACAGGAAGCTCTGTGAACAGGTCGACTGGACTGGTTGAAATAGATGACCTGTATAGGAAGCTCTGTGAACAGGTCGTCTGAACTGGTTGAAATAGATGACCTGTATAGGAAGCTCTGTGAACAGGTCGACTGGACTGGTTGAAATAGATGACCTGTACAGGAAGCTCTGTGAACAGGTCGACTGGACTGGACTGGTTGAAATAGATGACCTGTACAGGAAGCTCTGTGAACAGGTCTTCTGGACTGGACTGGTTGAAATAGATGACCTGTATAGGAAGCTCTGTGAACAAGTCGTCTGGACTTGTTGAAATAGATGACCTGTATAGGAAGCTCTGTGAACAGGTCGTCTGGACTGGTTGAAATAGATGACCTGTACAGGAAGCTCTGTGAACAGGTCGACTGGACTGGACTGGTTGAAATAGATGACCTGTATAGGAAGCTCTGTGAACAGGTCGTCTGGACTGGACTGGTTGAAATAGATGACCTGTACAGGAAGCTCTGTGAACAGGTCGACTGGACTGGACTGGTTGAAATAGATGATCTGTACAGGAAGCTCTGTGAACAGGTCGTCTGGACTGGTTGAAATAGATGACCTGTACAGGAAGCTCTGTGAACAGGTCGACTGGACTGGACTGGTTGAAATAGATGACCTGTACAGGAAGCTCTGTGAACAGGTCGTCTGGACTGGACTGGTTGAAATAGATGACCTGTACAGGAAGCTCTGTGAACGACGCCATCGCCCAGGTGACCCACCCGAGGTGGATCAGACACCAACTTGTGTCCAGGTGCCATTATGCTGCTCCCCATGGATCTCCTCTCTTGATCCAGAGCCATCTTGATGCTTTGTCAGCTGCCTCCATGGTGTTGCTGATGGCTCTCCTTTTCAGCTGCTTCCATCAGCAACACCATGTTGCGCATACCATCTCCTCATAGGTTTATAGGAGCATATACCCATGTACCATCTCCTCATAGGTTTATAGGAGCATATACCCATGTACCATCTCCTCATAGGTTTATAGGAGCATATACCCCATGTACCATCTCCTCATAGGTTTATAGGAGCATATACCCATGTACCATCTCCTCATAGGTTTATAGGAGCATATACCCATGTACCATCTCCTCATAGGTTTATAGGAGCATATACCCATGTACCATCTCCTCATAGGTTTATAGGAGCATATACCCACGTACCATCTCCTCATAGGTTTATAGGACCATATACCCATGTACCATCTCCTCATAGGTTTATAGGACCATATACCCCATGTACCATCTCCTCATAGGTTTATAGGACCATATACCCATGTACCATCTCCTCATAGGTTTATAGGACCATATACCCCATGTACCATCTCCTCATAGGTTTATAGGACCATATACCCATGTACCATCTCCTCATAGGTTTATAGGACCATATACCCCATGTACCATCTCCTCATAGGTTTATAGGAGCATATACCCCATGTACCATCTCCTCATAGGTTTATAGGAGCATATACCCCATGTACCATCTCCTCATAGGTTTATAGGAGCATATACCCATGTACCATCTCCTCATAGGTTTATAGGACCATATACCCCATGTACCATCTCCTCATAGGTTTATAGTAGCATATACCCCATGTACCATCTCCTCATAGGTTTATAGGAGCATATACCCATGTACCATCTCCTCATAGGTTTATAGGACCATATACCCCATGTACCATCTCCTCATTGGTTTATAGGACCATATACCCATGTACCATCTCCTCATAGGTTTATAGGAGCATATACCCATGTACCATCTCCTCATAGGCTTATAGGAGCATATACCCCATGTACCATCTCCTCATAGGTTTATAGGAGCATATACCCATGTACCATCTCCTCATAGGTTTATAGGAGCATATACCCATGTACCATCTCCTCATAGGTTTATAGGAGCATATACCCCATGTACCATCTCCTCATAGGTTTATAGGACCATATACCCAATGTACCATCTCCTCATAGGTTTATAGGAGCATATACCCATGTACCATCTCCTCATAGGTTTATAGGAGCATATACCCCACGTACCATCTCCTCATAGGTTTATAGGAGCATATACCCCATGTACCATCTCCTCATAGGTTTATAGGAGCATATACCCCATGTACCATCTCCTCATAGGTTTATAGGAGCATATACCCATGTACCATCTCCTCATAGGTTTATAGGAGCATATACCCCATGTACCATCTCCTCATAGGTTTATAGGAGCATATACCCATGTACCATCTCCTCATAGGTTTATAGGAGCATATACCCCATGTACCATCTCCTCATAGGTTTATAGGAGCATATACCCCACGTACCATCTCCTCATAGGTTTATAGGAGCATATACCCCATGTACCATCTCCTCATAGGTTTATAGGAGCATATACCCCACGTACCATCTCCTCATAGGTTTATAGGAGCATATACCCCATGTACCATCTCCTCATAGGTTTATAGGAGCATATACCCCATGTACCATCTCCTCATAGGCTTATAGGAGCATATACCCATGTACAATCTCCTCATAGGTTTATAGGAGCATATACCCATGTACCATCTCCTCATAGGTTTATAGGAGCATATACCCCATGTACCATCTCCTCATAGGTTTATAGGAGCATATACCCCACGTACCATCTCCTCATAGGTTTATAGGAGCATATACCCCATGTACCATCTCCTCATAGGTTTATAGGAGCATATACCCATGTACCATCTCCTCATAGGTTTATAGGACCATATACCCCACGTACCATCTCCTCATAGGTTTATAGGAGCATATACCCCATGTACCATCTCCTCATAGGTTTATAGGAGCATATACCCCATGTACCATCTCCTCATAGGCTTATAGGAGCATATACCCATGTACAATCTCCTCATAGGTTTATAGGAGCATATACCCATGTACCATCTCCTCATAGGTTTATAGGAGCATATACCCCATGTACCATCTCCTCATAGGTTTATAGGAGCATATACCCCACGTACCATCTCCTCATAGGTTTATAGGAGCATATACCCCATGTACCATCTCCTCATAGGTTTATAGGAGCATATACCCATGTACCATCTCCTCATAGGTTTATAGGACCATATACCCCATGTACCATCTCCTCATAGGTTTATAGGAGCATATACCCCATGTACCATCTCCTCATAGGTTTATAGGACCATATACCCCATGTACCATCTCCTCATAGGTTTATAGGAGCATATACCCCATGTACCATCTCCTCATAGGTTTATAGGAGCACATACCCCATGTACCATCTCCTCATAGGTTTATAGGAGCATATACCCCATGTACCATCTCCTCATAGGTTTATAGGAGCATATACCCATGTACCATCTCCTCATAGGTTTATAGGAGCATATACCCATGTACCATCTCCTCATAGGTTTATAGGAGCATATACCCATGTACCATCTCCTCATAGGTTTATAGGAGCATATACCCCATGTACCATCTCCTCATAGGTTTATAGGACCATATACCCCATGTACCATCTCCTCATAGGTTTATAGGAGCATATACCCATGTACCATCTCCTCATAGGTTTATAGGAGCATATACCCCATGTACCATCTCCTCATAGGTTTATAGGAGCATATACCCATGTACCATCTCCTCATAGGTTTATAGTAGCATATACCCATGTACCATCTCCTCATAGGTTTATAGTAGCATATACCCCATGTACCATCTCCTCATAGGTTTATAGGAGCATATACCCCATGTAACATCTCCTCATAGGTTTATAGGAGCATATACCCCATGTACCATCTCCTCATAGGTTTATAGGAGCATATACCCATGTACCATCTCCTCATAGGTTTATAGGAGCATATACCCATGTACCATCTCCTCATAGGTTTATAGGAGCATATACCCATGTACCATCTCCTCATAGGTTTATAGGAGCATATACCCATGTACCATCTCCTCATAGGTTTATAGGACCATATACCCCATGTACCATCTCCTCATAGGTTTATAGGAGCATATACCCCATGTACCATCTCCTCATAGGTTTATAGGAGCACATACCCATGTACCATCTCCTCATAGGTTTATAGGACCATATACCCCATGTACCATCTCCTCATAGGTTTATAGGACCATATACCCCATGTACCATCTCCTCATAGGTTTATAGTAGCATATACCCATGTACCATCTCCTCATAGGTTTATAGGAGCATATACCCATGTACCATCTCCTCATAGGTTTATAGGACCATATACCCCATGTACCATCTCCTCATAGGTTTATAGGACCATATACCCCATGTACCATCTCCTCATAGGTTTATAGGACCATATACCCCATGTACCATCTCCTCATAGGTTTATAGGACCATATACCCCATGTACCATCTCCTCATAGGTTTATAGGACCATATACCCCATGTACCATCTCCTCATAGGTTTATAGTAGCATATACCCCATGTACCATCTCCTCATAGGTTTATAGTAGCATATACCCAATGTACCATCTCCTCATAGGTTTATAGGACCATATACCCCATGTACCATCTCCTCATAGGTTTAAGGACCATATACCCCATGTACCATCTCCTCATAGGTTTATAGGAGCATATACCCCATGTACCATCTCCTCATAGGTTTATAGGAGCATATACCCCATGTACCATCTCCTCATAGGTTTATAGGAGCATATACCCATGTACCATCTCCTCATAGGTTTATAGGAGCATATACCCCATGTACCATCTCCTCATAGGTTTATAGGAGCATATACCCATGTACCATCTCCTCATAGGTTTATAGGACCATATACCCATGTACCATCTCCTCATAGGTTTATAGGACCATATACCCCATGTACCATCTCCTCATAGGTTTATAGGAGCATATACCCCATGTACCATCTCCTCATAGGTTTATAGGAGCATATACCCCATGTACCATCTCCTCATAGGTTTATAGGAGCATATACCCCATGTACCATCTCCTCATAGGTTTATAGGAGCATATACCCATGTACCATCTCCTCATAGGTTTATAGTAGCATATACCCATGTACCATCTCCTCATAGGTTTATAGTAGCATATACCCCATGTACCATCTCCTCATAGGTTTATAGGAGCATATACCCCATGTAACATCTCCTCATAGGTTTATAGGAGCATATACCCCATGTACCATCTCCTCATAGGTTTATAGGAGCATATACCCATGTACCATCTCCTCATAGGTTTATAGGAGCATATACCCATGTACCATCTCCTCATAGGTTTATAGGAGCATATACCCATGTACCATCTCCTCATAGGTTTATAGGAGCATATACCCATGTACCATCTCCTCATAGGTTTATAGGACCATATACCCCATGTACCATCTCCTCATAGGTTTATAGGAGCATATACCCCATGTACCATCTCCTCATAGGTTTATAGGAGCATATACCCATGTACCATCTCCTCATAGGTTTATAGGACCATATACCCCATGTACCATCTCCTCATAGGTTTATAGGACCATATACCCCATGTACCATCTCCTCATAGGTTTATAGTAGCATATACCCATGTACCATCTCCTCATAGGTTTATAGGAGCATATACCCATGTACCATCTCCTCATAGGTTTATAGGACCATATACCCCATGTACCATCTCCTCATAGGTTTATAGGACCATATACCCCATGTACCATCTCCTCATAGGTTTATAGGACCATATACCCCATGTACCATCTCCTCATAGGTTTATAGGACCATATACCCCATGTACCATCTCCTCATAGGTTTATAGGACCATATACCCCATGTACCATCTCCTCATAGGTTTATAGTAGCATATACCCCATGTACCATCTCCTCATAGGTTTATAGTAGCATATACCCAATGTACCATCTCCTCATAGGTTTATAGTAGCATATACCCCATGTACCATCTCCTCATAGGTTTATAGGAGCATATACCCCATGTAACATCTCCTCATAGGTTTATAGGAGCATATACCCCATGTACCATCTCCTCATAGGTTTATAGGAGCATATACCCATGTACCATCTCCTCATAGGTTTATAGGAGCATATACCCATGTACCATCTCCTCATAGGTTTATAGGAGCATATACCCATGTACCATCTCCTCATAGGTTTATAGGAGCATATACCCATGTACCATCTCCTCATAGGTTTATAGGACCATATACCCCATGTACCATCTCCTCATAGGTTTATAGGAGCATATACCCCATGTACCATCTCCTCATAGGTTTATAGGAGCATATACCCATGTACCATCTCCTCATAGGTTTATAGGACCATATACCCCATGTACCATCTCCTCATAGGTTTATAGGACCATATACCCCATGTACCATCTCCTCATAGGTTTATAGTAGCATATACCCATGTACCATCTCCTCATAGGTTTATAGGAGCATATACCCATGTACCATCTCCTCATAGGTTTATAGGACCATATACCCCATGTACCATCTCCTCATAGGTTTATAGGACCATATACCCCATGTACCATCTCCTCATAGGTTTATAGGACCATATACCCCATGTACCATCTCCTCATAGGTTTATAGGACCATATACCCCATGTACCATCTCCTCATAGGTTTATAGGACCATATACCCCATGTACCATCTCCTCATAGGTTTATAGTAGCATATACCCCATGTACCATCTCCTCATAGGTTTATAGTAGCATATACCCAATGTACCATCTCCTCATAGGTTTATAGGACCATATACCCCATGTACCATCTCCTCATAGGTTTAAGGACCATATACCCCATGTACCATCTCCTCATAGGTTTATAGGAGCATATACCCCATGTACCATCTCCTCATAGGTTTATAGGAGCATATACCCCATGTACCATCTCCTCATAGGTTTATAGGAGCATATACCCATGTACCATCTCCTCATAGGTTTATAGGAGCATATACCCCATGTACCATCTCCTCATAGGTTTATAGGAGCATATACCCATGTACCATCTCCTCATAGGTTTATAGGACCATATACCCATGTACCATCTCCTCATAGGTTTATAGGACCATATACCCCATGTACCATCTCCTCATAGGTTTATAGGAGCATATACCCCATGTACCATCTCCTCATAGGTTTATAGGAGCATATACCCCATGTACCATCTCCTCATAGGTTTATAGGACCATATACCCCATATACCATCTCCTCATAGGTTTATAGGACCATATACCCATATACCATCTCCTCATAGGTTTATAGGAGCATATACCCCATGTACCATCTCCTCATAGGTTTATAGGACCATATACCCCATGTACCATCTCCTCATAGGTTTATAGGAGCATATACCCCATGTACCATCTCCTCATAGGTTTATAGGAGCATATACCCATGTACCATCTCCTCATAGGTTTATAGGAGCATATACCCATGTACCATCTCCTCATAGGTTTATAGGAGCATATACCCCATGTACCATCTCCTCATAGGTTTATAGGACCATATACCCATGAACCATCTCCTCATAGGTTTATAGGACCATATACCCATGTACCATCTCCTCATAGGTTTATAGGAGCATATACCCATGTACCATCTCCTCATAGGTTTATAGGAGCATATACCCCATGTACCATCTCCTCATAGGTTTATAGGAGCATATACCCATGTACCATCTCCTCATAGGTTTATAGGAGCATATACCCAATGTACCATTGGGCTCTGGTAGGTTGTAGTAATGCTGTAAAGTTGGTTGCCACACTCTGGTAGGTTGTAGTAATGCTGTAAAGTTGGTTGCCACTCTCTGGTAGGTTGTAGTAATGCTGTAAAGTTGGTTGCCACACTCTGGTAGGTTGTAGTAATGCTGTAAAGTTGGATGCTCTGGTAGGTTGTAGTAATGCTGTAAAGTTGGTTGCCACCCTCCGGTAGGTTGTAGTAATGCTGTAAAGTTGGTTGCCACCCTCTGGTAGGTTGTAGTAATGCTGTAAAGTTGGATGCTCTGGTAGGTTGTAGTAATGCTGTAAAGTTGGTTGCCACCCTCTGGTAGGTTGTAGTAATGCTGTAAAGTTGGTTGCCACCCTCTGGTAGAATGTAGTAATGCTGTAAAGTTGGTTGCCACTCTCTGGTAGGTTGTAGTAATGCTGTAAAGTTGGTTGCCACTCTCTGGTAGGTTGTAGAGATGCTGTAAAGTTGGTTGCCACTCTCTGGTAGGTTGTAGTAATGCTGTAAAGTTGGTTGCCACCCTCTGGTAGGTTGTAGTAATGCTGTAAAGTTGGTTGCCACACTCTGGTAGGTTGTAGAGATGCTGTAAAGTTGGTTGCCACACTCTGGTAGGTTGTAGAGATGCTGTAAAGTTGGTTGCCACCCTCTGGTAGGTTGTAGAGATGCTGTAAAGTTGGTTGCCACCCTCTGGTAGGTTGTAGTAATGCTGTAAAGTTGGATGCCACACTCTGGTAGAATGTAGTAATGCTGTAAAGTTGGTTGCTACACTCTGGTAGGTTGTAGTAATGCTGTAAAGTTGGTTGCCACCCTCTGGTAGGTTGTAGTAATGCTGTAAAGTTGGATGCCACACTCTGGTAGAATGTAGTAATGCTGTAAAGTTGGATGCCACACTCTGGTAGAATGTAGTAATGCTGTAAAGTTGGATGCCACACTCTGGTAGAATGTAGTAATGCTGTAAAGTTGGATGCCACACTCTGGTAGAATGTAGTAATGCTGTAAAGTTGGATGCCACACTCTGGTAGAATGTAGTAATGCTGTAAAGTTGGTTGCCACTCTCTGGTAGGTTGTAGTAATGCTGTAAAGTTGGTTGCCACCCTCTGGTAGGTTGTAGTAATGCTGTAAAGTTGGTTGCCACTCTCTGGTAGGTTGTAGTAATGCTGTAAAGTTGGTTGCCACACTCTGGTAGAATGTAGTAATGCTGTAAAGTTGGATGCCACACTCTGGTAGAATGTAGTAATGCTGTAAAGTTGGTTGCCACTCTCTGGTAGGTTGTAGTAATGCTGTAAAGTTGGTTGCCACCCTCTGGTAGGTTGTAGTAATGCTGTAAAGTTGGTTGCCACCCGCCATATTAAGTCCAACATAATAAGAAGAAGCCCGAAGGAAGGAGGTGAGATGATGAGAAACTAATCTGGTTCACCGTTTTATCTGTGGATGAATTGTCGGAGTAGAGGACCTTGTGCATTTCAGGTAAAATAACAACCCAATGTTGATTTCCCAGGATAAATGAGCTAGCAACAGCAAGTTAGCTAGCTAAATAATGTTTTTCAACCTGACCCCAAATGAATATAACTTGTTCAGAGTTATGATATTTCAACCTGTGTGTCCTGTGTCCTGCTGGTGTGGGGCGACAAAATCAACCTGTTGTTTATGAAGCATTCGACAAAATAAAAGTTCACTTGGAAACAGACTGTTCAGTCCCAGTGCCTGTCAGGTGGCTCCCTCTAGTGGCTAAACAATAGTGCCTGTCAGGTGGCTCCCTCTAGTGGCTATAAATATCCTGATAGTTGAGGAAGAAGAAACCAATGTAAATAAACCTCCCCCAGTCCGTCTCACACCTCCCCTTCCAGTCATCTGTCTCCGTGTCCCCTGGATGAACTCTTTTTAAATCACACACACACACACACACACACTGTCTTTCTGAGCTCACACACGCACACACACACTCTGTCTCTCTCAGCCCCCACACACACACACTCTGTCTCTCTCAGCCCCCACACACACACACTCTGTCTCTCTCAGCCCCCACACACACACACTCTGTCTCTCTCAGCCCCCACACACACACACTCTGTCTCTCTCAGCCCCCACACACACACACTCTGTCTCTCTCAGCCCCCACACACACACACTCTCTCTCTCAGCCCCCACACACACTCTCTCTCTCTCTCCCGCAGCGCTCACCAGAACAGACAACAACTTTGCTTCATGGCAGCGAGTCTCACCGGAGACAGGATACAACCGGGCTGTGATCTAACCGGACGGGAGCGAGCTGCAGAGGGATTCACCATGTACGTTTTTACCGGAGTTGTTTTGCTTCGTGATAGAACAATAATGAAGTTACGTGAACGAGTTTCAGCATGAGTGAACTTGTCCCTCAAAAACAAGTTAGTAGAGTCACTGTCTTTTTGGTAGATGGGATACTGCTGGGTGAATGACCACAGTCATGTTTTGGTAGATGGGATACTGCAGGATGAATGACCGCAGTCATGTTTTGGTAGATGGGATACTGCTGGATGAATGACACAGTCATGTTTTGGTAGATGGGATACTGCTGGATGAATGACCGCAGTCATGTTTTGGTAGATGGGATACTGCTGGATGAATGACCACAGTCATGTTTTGGTAGATGGGATACTGCTGGATGAATGACACAGTCATGTTTTGGTAGATGGGATACTGCTGGATGAATGACCGCAGTCATGTTTTGGTAGATGGGATACTGCTGGATGAAAGACACAGTCATGTTTTGGTAGATGGGATACTGCTGGATGAGTGACCACAGTCATGTTTTGGTAGATGGGATACTGCTGGATGAGTGACCACAGTCATGTTTTGGTAGATGGGATACTGCTGGATGAATGACACAGTCATGTTTTGGTAGATGGGATACTGCTGGATGAATGACCACAGTCATGTTTTGGTAGATGGGATACTGCTGGATGAATGACACAGTCATGTTTTGGTAGATGGGATACTGCTGGATGAATGACCGCAGTCATGTTTTGGTAGATGGGATACTGCTGGATGAATGACACAGTCATGTTTTGGTAGATGGGATACTGCTGGATGAATGACCGCAGTCATGTTTTGGTAGATGGGATACTGCTGGATGAATGACCACAGTCATGTTTTGGTAGATGGGATACTGCTGGATGAATGACACAGTCATGTTTTGGTAGATGGGATACTGCTGGATGAATGACCGCAGTCATGTTTTGGTAGATGGGATACTGCTGGATGAATGACCGCAGTCATGTTTTGGTAGATGGGATACTGCTGGATGAGTGACCGCAGTCATGTTTTGGTAGATGGGATACTGCTGGATGAATGACCGCAGTCATGTTTTGGTAGATGGGATACTGCTGGATGAATGACACAGTCATGTTTTGGTAGATGGGATACTGCTGGATGAATGACCACAGTCATGTTTTGGTAGATGGGTTACTGCTGGATGAATGACCGCAGTCATGTTTTGGTAGATGGGATACTGCTGGATGATTGACACAGTCATGTTTTGGTAGATGGGATACTGCTGGATGAGTGACACAGTCATGTTTTGGTAGATGGGATACTGCTGGATGAATGACACAGTCATGTTTTGGTAGATGGGATACTGCTGGATGAATGACCACAGTCATGTTTTGGTAGATGAGATACTGCTGGATGAGTGACCACAGTCATGTTTTGGTAGATGGGATACTGCTGGATGAGTGACCACAGTCATGTTTTGGTAGATGGGATACTGCTGGATGAATGACCGCAGTCATGTTTTGGTAGATGGGATACTGCTGGATGAATGACCACAGTCATGTTTTGGTAGATGGGATACTGCTGGATGAATGACCACAGTCATGTTTTGGTAGATGGGATACTGCTGGATGAGTGACCACAGTCATGTTTTGGTAGATGGGATACTGCTGGATGAATGACCACAGTCATGTTTTGGTAGAAGGGATACTGCTGGATGAATGACCACAGTCATGTTTTGGTAGATGGGATACTGCTGGATGAATGACTGCAGTCATGTTTTGGTAGATGGGATACTGCAGGATGAATGACCGCAGTCATGTTTTGGTAGATGGGATACTGCTGGATGAATGACCGCATGTGGTGGAGGGAGGTGTGGTGGAGGGAGGTGTGGTGAATCAATCAGTGTAGATGAAAGGGAGGAGACAGGTTAAATACATATGTTTAAGCCTTGAGATAATTGAGCCATGGATTGTGTCTGTGTGTCATTCTGAGGGTGAATGGGCAAGACAAAAGATTGTAGTGCCTTTGAACGGGGTGTGGTAGTAGGTGCCAGGCGCACCGGTTTGAGTGTGTCAAGAACTGCAACGTTGCTGGGTTTCTCACACTCAACAGTTTCCCGTGTGTATCAAGAATGGTCCACCACCCAGAGGACATCCAGCCAACTGGACACAACTGTGGGCATCATTGTAGTCAACATGGGCCAGCTTCCCTGTGGAACGCTTTCGACACCTTGTAGAGTCCATGTCCCGACGAATTGAGGCTGTGGAAGGTGGGGGTGCAACTCAATATGAGGTCGGTGTTCTTAATGTTTTGTTCACTCCGTGTATAAGTGATATCTGTTGTGTTGTCTCCTGTCTTCAGGCTGGGGAAGAGAGCCATATTAGTGGTACTGCTATCGGTGGCTGTGGGGGTCTACTTCCTACCCTCACCCATAGACCCTCAGCCTTACATGTAAGTATAGACACACTACATCGGCTCTGATGCTCAGCGGATGTGGCAGGGCTTGCAAACTAATACTCACGTCTGTAGCCATGAAGTGCTTCGAAAAGGGCTGGTCATGGCTCACATCAACCCCAACATCCCGGAAACACTAGACCCACTACAATTTGCATACCGCCCCAACAGATCCGCATATGATGCAATCTCTATTGCACTCCACACTGCCCTTTCCCACCTGGACAAAAGGAACACCTATGTGAGAATGCTATTCATTGACTACAGCTCAGCGTTCAACACCTAGTGCCCTCAAGGCTCATCACTAAGCTAAGGCCCTGGGACTAAACACCTCCCTCTGCAACTGGATCCTGGACTTCCTGGCGGGCCGCCCCCAGGTGGTAAGGGTTGGCAACAACACATCCGCCACGCTGATCCTCAACACTGGAGCTCCCCAGGGGTGCGTGCTCAGTCCCCTCCTGTACTCCTCAGGGGTGCGTGCTCAGTCCCCTCCTGTACTCACCAGGGGTGCGTGCTCAGTCCCCTCCTGCACTCCTCAGGAGTGCGTGCTCAGTCCCCTCCTGTACTCACCAGGGGTGCGTGCTCAGTCCCCTCCTGTACTCCCTGTTCACCCACGACTGCGTGGCCAAACACGACTCCAAAACCATCATTAAGTTTGCCGATGACACAACAGTGGTAGGCCTGATTACCGACAATGATGAGACAGCCTATAGGGAGGAGGTCAGAGACCTGGCCGTGTGGTGCCAGGACAACAACCTCTCCCTCAATGTGATCAAGAAAAAGGAGATGATTTTGGACTACAGGAAAAGGAGGACCGAGCACGCCCCCATTCTCATCGACAGGGCTGCAGTGTCAGGGCTGCAGTGTCAGGGCTGCAGTGTCAGGGCTGCAGTGTCAGGGCTGCAGTGTCAGGGCTGCAGTGTCAGGGCTGCAGTGTCAGGGCTGCAGTGTCAGGGCTGCAGTCTCCACATCACCAACAAACTGACATGATACAAACGCACCAAGACAGTCGTGAAGAGGGCACGACAACGCCTATCCCCCCTCAGGAAACGGAACATATTTGGCATGGGTACTCAGTTTCTCAAAAAGTTCTACAGCTGCACCATCGAGAGCATCCTGACTGGTTGCATCACCGCCTGGTATGGCAACTGCTCGGCCTCTGACCTCAAGGCACTACAGAGGGTAGTGCGAACGGCCCAGTACATCACTGGGGCCAAGCTTCCTGCCTTCCAGGACCTCTATACCAGGCGGTGTCAGAGGAAGGCCCTAAAAAAGGAAGGCCCCAGCCACCCTAGTCACAGACTGTTCTCTTTGCTACCGCACGGCCAGCGGTACCGGAATGCCAAGTCTAGGTCCAAAAGGCTCTTTAACAGCTTCTACCCCCCAAGCCATGAGAATGCTGACCAGTTAATCAAATGGCCACCCAGACCCCTCTTTTTTATGCTGCTGCTACTCGCTGTTTATTATCTATGCATAGTCACTTTACCCCTACCTACATGTACATATTACCTCGACTAACCTGTACCCCCGCACATTGACTCGGTACCGGTACCCCCTGTATATAGCCTCATTACTAACCTGTACCCCCGCACATTGACTCGGTACCGGTACCCCCTGTATATAGCCTCATTACTAACCTGTACCCCCACACATTGACTCGGTACCGGTACCCCCTGTATATAGCCTCGTTATTGTTATTTATTGTGTAGGGGGTTAAGGGTTTTTGGAGTTGAAGGGTTGTGTATAGAGACAGGTTGGTGTTATCAGAGGGAAACAGTTTAGGGGTTAAAGGTTATTGTCTGTCAGATTAGGGGTTAAAGGTTATTGTCTGTCAGTTTAGGGGTTAAAGGTTATTGTCTGTCAGATTAGGGGTTAAAGGTTATTGTCTGTCAGATTAGGGGTCAAAGGTTATTGTCTGTCAGATTAGGGGTTAAAGGTTATTGTCTGTCAGATTAGGGGTTAAAGGTTATTGTCTGTCAGTTTAGGGGTTAAAGGTTATTGTCTGTCAGATTAGGGGTTAAAGGTTATTGTCTGTCAGATTCAAGGGACCCCCTCCGCTCCTGGAGGGCCCGCTGGCTGTCAACACCAGACTACAAAACGGACGCAGGCTGTTCACTGGACAACTACATGGACCAGAATCCTTCACTGCGGACCAGGAGGGTAAGAACTCCTGTCTGAGTTGTCTTTCATTCAGCATGTTTTAATTGAATCCTGTCTGTTTGTCATTCAGCATGTTTTAATTGAATCCTGTCTGTCTTTCATTCAGCATGTTTTAATTGAATCCTGTCTGTCTGTCATTCAGCATGTTTTAATTGAATCCTGTCTGTCTGGTTGTCATTCAGCATGTTTTAATTGAATCCTGACTGTCTGTCATTCAGCATGTTTTAATTGAATCCTGTCTGTCTGTTTGTCATTCAGCATGTTTTAATTGAATCCTGTCTGTTTGTCATTCAGCATGTTTTAATTGAATCCTGTCTGTCTGTCTTTCATTCAGCATGTTTTAATTGAATCCTGTCTGTCTGTCATTCAGCATGTTTTAATTGAATCCTGTCTGTTTGTCATTCAGCATGTTTTAATTGAATCCTGTCTGTCTGTCATTCAGCATGTTTTAATTGAATCCTGTCTGTCTGTTTGTCATTCAGCATGTTTTAATTGAATCCTGTCTGTCTGTCATTCAGCATGTTTTAATTGAATCCTGTCTGTTTGTCATTCAGCATGTTTTAATTGAATCCTGTCTGTTTGTCATTCAGCATGTTTTAATTGAATCCTGTCTGTCTTTCATTCAGCATGTTTTAATTGAATCCTGTCTGTTTGTCATTCAGCATGTTTTAATTGAATCCTGTCTGTCTGTCATTCAGCATGTTTTAATTGAATCCTGTCTGTCTGTTTGTCATTCAGCATGTTTTAATTGAATCCTGTCTGTTTGTCATTCAGCATGTTTTAATTGAATCCTGTCTGTTTGTCATTCAGCATGTTTTAATTGAATCCTGTCTGTTTGTCATTCAGCATGTTTTAATTGAATCCTGTCTGTCTTTCATTCAGCATGTTTTAATTGAATCCTGTCTGTTTGTCATTCAGCATGTTTTAATTGAATCCTGTCTGTCTGTCATTCAGCATGTTTTAATTGAATCCTGTCTGTCTGTTTGTCATTCAGCATGTTTTAATTGAATCCTGTCTGTCTGTCATTCAGCATGTTTTAATTGAATCCTGTCTGTCTGTCATTCAGCATGTTTTAATTGAATCCTGTCTGTCTTTCATTCAGCATGTTTTAATTGAATCCTGTCTGTTTGTCATTCAGCATGTTTTAATTGAATCCTGTCTGTTTGTCATTCAGCATGTTTTAATTGAATCCTGTCTGTTTGTCATTCAGCATGTTTTAATTGAATCCTGTCTGAGTTGTCTGTCATTCAGCATGTTTTAATTGAATCCTGTCTGTCTGTCATTCAGCATGTTTTAATTGAATCCTGTCTGTTTGTCATTCAGCATGTTTTAATTGAATCCTGTCTGAGTTGTCTGTCATTCAGCATGTTTTAATTGAATCCTGTCTGTCTGTCATTCAGCATGTTTTAATTGAATCCTGTCTGTCTGTTTGTCATTCAGCATGTTTTAATTGAATCCTGTCTGTCTGTTTGTCATTCAGCATGTTTTAATTGAATCCTGTCTGTTTGTCATTCAGCATGTTTTAATTGAATCCTGTCTGTTTGTCATTCAGCATGTTTTAATTGAATCCTGTCTGTCTTTCATTCAGCATGTTTTAATTGAATCCTGTCTGTTTGTCATTCAGCATGTTTTAATTGAATCCTGTCTGTTTGTCATTCAGCATGTTTTAATTGAATCCTGTCTGTTTGTCATTCAGCATGTTTTAATTGAATCCTGTCTGTCTTTCATTCAGCATGTTTTAATTGAATCCTGTCTGTTTGTCATTCAGCATGTTTTAATTGAATCCTGTCTGTCTTTCATTCAGCATGTTTTAATTGAATCCTGTCTGTCTGTCATTCAGCATGTTTTAATTGAATCCTGTCTGTCTGTCATTCAGCATGTTTTAATTGAATCCTGACTGTTTGTCATTCAGCATGTTTTAATTGAATCCTGTCTGTTTGTTTGTCATTCAGCATGTTTTAATTGAATCCTGTCTGTCTGTCATTCAGCATGTTTTAATTGAATCCTGTCTGTTTGTCATTCAGCATGTTTTAATTGAATCCTGTCTGTTTGTCATTCAGCATGTTTTAATTGAATCCTGTCTGTTTGTCATTCAGCATGTTTTAATTGAATCCTGTCTGTTTGTCATTCAGCATGTTTTAATTGAATCCTGTCTGTCTGTTTGTCATTCAGCATGTTTTAATTGAATCCTGTCTGTTTGTCATTCAGCATGTTTTAATTGAATCCTGTCTGTTTGTCATTCAGCATGTTTTAATTGAATCCTGTCTGTCTGTCATTCAGCATGTTTTAATTGAATCCTGTCTGTTTGTCTTTCATTCTCCTCCTCAGTGTTTATATGACCTTTGACTGTAAATACCTTTTTAGAACTCCTACCACTGTTATGAGAACCTGTGGCCTGTCTGACCCCTGACCTCTAACCCCTGGCGTCTCCTAGGTAACGTGTACACAGGGACAGTGGATGGGAAGCTGTGGAGGATCCATCAGGAGACTCTAACCCTCATCACCCACATGGGACAGGACTTACAGGAGTGTGGTCAGTAACTAACTAACTAACCAACCCTAACACTAACTAACCAACCCTAACACTAACTAACTAACCCTAACACTAACTAACCCTAACTCAACACCACATGGGACAGGACTTACAGGAGGGTGGTCAGTAACTAACTAACTAACCAACCCTAACACTAACTAACTAACTAACCCTAACACTAACTAACCCTAACTCAACACCACATGGGACAGGACTTACAGGAGGGTGGTCAGTAACTAACTAACTAACAAACCCTAACACTAACTAACCCTAACACTAACTAACCCTAACACTAACCAACCCTAACACTAACTAACCCTAACTAACCCTAACACTAACTAACCCTAACACTAACTAACCCTAACACTAACTAACCCTAACACTAACTAACCCTAACACTAACTAACCCTAACATTAACTAACCCTAACACTAACTAACCCTAACACTAACTAATCCTAACATTAACTAACCCTAACTCATCACCCACATGGGACAGGACTGAAAAAAGGAGGAGGACCTGAATATTTCAGGTGTTCTACTGGAGTGTTACACGGACACTCTTCTGTTGGGAAGTGTTTAGTTGTGTGTGTTCAGGTCTCTGTTGGGAAGTGTTTAGCTGTGTGTGTGTTCAGGTCTCTGTTGGGAAGTGTTTAGTTGTGTGTGTGTTCAGGTCTCTGTTGGGAAGTGTTTAGTTGTGTGTGTGTTCAGGTCTCTGTTGGGAAGTGTTTAGTTGTGTGTGTGTTCAGGTCTCTGTTGGGAAGTGTTTAGTTGTGTGTGTGTTCAGGTCTCTGTTGGGAAGTGTTTAGTTGTGTGTGTGTTCAGGTCTCTGTTGGGAAGTGTTTAGTTGTGTGTGTGTGTTCAGATCTCTGTTGGGAAGTGTTTAGTTGTGTGTGTGTGTGTTCAGGTCTCTGTTGGGAAGTGTTTAGTTGTGTGTGTGTGTTCAGGTCTCTGTTGGGAAGTGTTTAGTTGTGTGTGTTCAGGTCTCTGTTGGGAAGTGTTTAGTTGTGTGTGTGTGTGTGTGTTCAGGTCTCTGTTGGGAAGTGTTTAGTTGTGTGTGTGTTCAGGTCTCTGTTGGGAAGTGTTTAGTTGTGTGTGTGTTCAGGTCTCTGTTGGGAAGTGTTTAGTTGTGTGTGTTCAGGTCTCTGTTGGGAAGTGTTTAGTTGTGTGTGTGTGTGTGTTCAGGTCTCTGTTGGGAAGTGTTTAGTTGTGTGTGTGTTCAGGTCTCTGTTGGGAAGTGTTTAGTTGTGTGTGTGTTCAGGTCTCTGTTGGGAAGTGTTTAGTTGTGTGTGTGTGTTCAGGTCTCTGTTGGGAAGTGTTTAGTTGTGTGTGTTCAGGTCTCTGTTGGGAAGTGTTTAGTTGTGTGTGTGTTCAGGTCTCTGTTGGGAAGTGTTTAGTTGTGTGTGTGTTCAGGTCTCTGTTGGGAAGTGTTTAGTTGTGTGTGTGTTCAGGTCTCTGTTGGGAAGTGTTTAGTTGTGTGTGTGTGTGTGTGTTCAGGTCTCTGTTGGGAAGTGTTTAGTTGTGTGTGTGTGTGTGTTCAGGTCTCTGTTGGGAAGTGTTTAGTTGTGTGTGTGTGTGTGTTCAGGTCTCTGTTGGGAAGTGTTTAGTTGTGTGTGTGTGTTCAGGTCTCTGTTGGGAAGTGTTTAGTTGTGTGTGTTCAGGTCTCTGTTGGGAAGTGTTTAGTTGTGTGTGTGTGTGTTCAGATCTCTGTTGGGAAGTGTTTAGTTGTGTGTGTGTGTGTGTTCAGGTCTCTGTTGGGAAGTGTTTAGTTGTGTGTGTTCAGGTCTCTGCTGGGAAGTGTTTAGTTGTGTGTGTGTTCAGGTCTCTGTTGGGAAGTGTTTAGTTGTGTGTGTGTGTGTGTTCAGGTCTCTGTTGGGAAGTGTTTAGTTGTGTGTGTGTTCAGGTCTCTGTTGGGAAGTGTTTAGTTGTGTGTGTGTTCAGATCTCTGCTGGGAAGTGTTTAGTTGTGTGTGTTCAGGTCTCTGTTGGGAAGTGTTTAGTTGTGTGTGTGTGTGTGTTCAGGTCTCTGTTGGGAAGTGTTTAGTTGTGTGTGTGTGTGTTCAGGTCTCTGTTGGGAAGTGTTTAGTTGTGTGTGTGTGTTCAGGTCTCTGTTGGGAAGTGTTTAGTTGTGTGTTCAGGTCTCTGTTGGGAAGTGTTTAGTTGTGTGTGTGTTCAGGTCTCTGTTGGGAAGTGTTTAGTTGTGTGTGTGTGTGTGTTCAGGTCTCTGTTGGGAAGTGTTTAGTTGTGTGTGTGTTCAGGTCTCTGTTGGGAAGTGTTTAGTTGTGTGTGTTCAGGTCTCTGCTGGGAAGTGTTTAGTTGTGTGTGTGTTCAGGTCTCTGTTGGGAAGTGTTTAGTTGTGTGTGTGTTCAGATCTCTGCTGGGAAGTGTTTAGTTGTGTGTGTTCAGGTCTCTGTTGGGAAGTGTTTAGTTGTGTGTGTGTGTGTGTTCAGGTCTCTGTTGGGAAGTGTTTAGTTGTGTGTGTGTGTGTTCAGGTCTCTGTTGGGAAGTGTTTAGTTGTGTGTGTTCAGGTCTCTGTTGGGAAGTGTTTAGTTGTGTGTGTTCAGGTCTCTGTTGGGAAGTGTTTAGTTGTGTGTGTGTGTGTGTTCAGGTCTCTGTTGGGAAGTGTTTAGTTGTGTGTGTTCAGGTCTCTGTTGGGAAGTGTTTAGTTGTGTGTGTGTTCAGGTCTCTGTTGGGAAGTGTTTAGTTGTGTGTGTTCAGGTCTCTGTTGGGAAGTGTTTAGTTGTGTGTGTGTGTGTGTTCAGGTCTCTGTTGGGAAGTGTTTAGTTGTGTGTGTGTTCAGGTCTCTGTTGGGAAGTGTTTAGTTGTGTGTGTGTTCAGGTCTCTGTTGGGAAGTGTTTAGTTGTGTGTGTGTTCAGGTCTCTGTTGGGAAGTGTTTAGTTGTGTGTGTGTACAGGTCTCTGTTGGGAAGTGTTTAGTTGTGTGTGTGTGTGTGTTCAGGTCTCTGTTGGGAAGTGTTTAGTTGTGTGTGTGTTCAGGTCTCTGTTGGGAAGTGTTTAGTTGTGTGTGTTCAGGTCTCTGTTGGGAAGTGTTTAGTTGTGTGTGTTCAGGTCTCTGTTGGGAAGTGTTTAGTTGTGTGTGTGTTCAGGTCTCTGTTGGGAAGTGTTTAGTTGTGTGTGTGTTCAGGTCTCTGTTGGGAAGTGTTTAGTTGTGTGTGTGTTCAGGTCTCTGTTGGGAAGTGTTTAGTTGTGTGTCTGTTCAGGTCTCTGTTGGGAAGTGTTTAGTTGTGTGTGTGTGTGTGTTCAGGTCTCTGTTGGGAAGTGTTTAGTTGTGTGTGTGTGTGTTCAGGTCTCTGTTGGGAAGTGTTTAGTTGTGTGTGTGTGTTCAGGTCTCTGTTGGGAAGTGTTTAGTTGTGTGTGTTCAGGTCTCTGTTGGGAAGTGTTTAGTTGTGTGTGTGTTCAGGTCTCTGTTGGGAAGTGTTTCGTTGTGTGTGTGTGTTCAGGTCTCTGTTGGGAAGTGTTTAGTTGTGTGTGTGTGTTCAGGTCTCTGTTGGGAAGTGTTTAGTTGTGTGTGTGTGTGTTCAGGTCTCTGTTGGGAAGTGTTTAGTTGTGTGTGTGTTCAGGTCTCTGTTGGGAAGTGTTTAGTTGTGTGTGTGTGTGTTCAGGTCTCTGTTGGGAAGTGTTTAGTTGTGTGTGTTCAGGTCTCTGTTGGGAAGTGTTTAGTTGTGTGTGTTCAGGTCTCTGTTGGGAAGTGTTTAGTTGTGTGTGTTCAGGTCTCTGTTGGGAAGTGTTTAGTTGTGTGTTCAGGTCTCTGTTGGGAAGTGTTTAGTTGTGTGTGTTCAGGTCTCTGTTGGGAAGTGTTTAGTTGTGTGTGTGTTCAGATCTCTGTTGGGAAGTGTTTAGTTGTGTGTGTGTGTGTTCAGGTCTCTGTTGGGAAGTGTTTAGTTGTGTGTGTTCAGGTCTCTGTTGGGAAGTGTTTAGTTGTGTGTGTTCAGGTCTCTGTTGGGAAGTGTTTAGTTGTGTGTTCAGGTCTCCGTTGGGAAGTGTTTAGTTGTGTGTGTTCAGGTCTCTGTTGGGAAGTGTTTAGTTGTGTGTGTGTTCAGGTCTCTGTTGGGAAGTGTTTAGTTGTGTGTGTGTTCAGGTCTCTGTTGGGAAGTGTTTAGTTGTGTGTGTGTTCAGGTCTCTGTTGGGAAGTGTTTAGTTGTGTGTGTGTGTGTGTGTTCAGGTCTCTGTTGGGAAGTGTTTAGTTGTGTGTGTGTTCAGGTCTCTGTTGGGAAGTGTTTAGTTGTGTGTGTGTTCAGGTCTCTGTTGGGAAGTGTTTAGTTGTGTGTGTGTTCAGGTCTCTGTTGGGAAGTGTTTAGTTGTGTGTGTTCAGGTCTCTGTTGGGAAGTGTTTAGTTGTGTGTGTTCAGGTCTCTGTTGGGAAGTGTTTAGTTGTGTGTGTGTTCAGGTCTCTGTTGGGAAGTGTTTAGTTGTGTGTGTTCAGGTCTCTGTTGGGAAGTGTTTAGTTGTGTGTGTGTTCAGGTCTCTGCTGGGAAGTGTTTAGTTGTGTGTGTGTTCAGATCTCTGTTGGGAAGTGTTTAGTTGTGTGTGTGTGTGTGTTCAGGTCTCTGTTGGGAAGTGTTTAGTTGTGTGTGTGTGTGTTCAGGTCTCTGTTGGGAAGTGTTTAGTTGTGTGTGTTCAGATCTCTGTTGGGAAGTGTTTAGTTGTGTGTGTGTTCAGGTCTCTGTTGGGAAGTGTTTAGTTGTGTGTGTGTTCAGATCTCTGCTGGGAAGTGTTTAGTTGTGTGTGTTCAGGTCTCTGTTGGGAAGTGTTTAGTTGTGTGTGTGTGTGTGTTCAGGTCTCTGTTGGGAAGTGTTTAGTTGTGTGTGTGTGTGTTCAGGTCTCTGTTGGGAAGTGTTTAGTTGTGTGTGTTCAGGTCTCTGTTGGGAAGTGTTTAGTTGTGTGTGTTCAGGTCTCTGTTGGGAAGTGTTTAGTTGTGTGTGTGTGTGTGTTCAGGTCTCTGTTGGGAAGTGTTTAGTTGTGTGTGTTCAGGTCTCTGTTGGGAAGTGTTTAGTTGTGTGTGTGTTCAGGTCTCTGTTGGGAAGTGTTTAGTTGTGTGTGTTCAGGTCTCTGTTGGGAAGTGTTTAGTTGTGTGTGTGTGTGTGTTCAGGTCTCTGTTGGGAAGTGTTTAGTTGTGTGTGTGTTCAGGTCTCTGTTGGGAAGTGTTTAGTTGTGTGTGTGTTCAGGTCTCTGTTGGGAAGTGTTTAGTTGTGTGTGTGTTCAGGTCTCTGTTGGGAAGTGTTTAGTTGTGTGTGTGTACAGGTCTCTGTTGGGAAGTGTTTAGTTGTGTGTGTGTGTGTGTTCAGGTCTCTGTTGGGAAGTGTTTAGTTGTGTGTGTGTTCAGGTCTCTGTTGGGAAGTGTTTAGTTGTGTGTGTTCAGGTCTCTGTTGGGAAGTGTTTAGTTGTGTGTGTTCAGGTCTCTGTTGGGAAGTGTTTAGTTGTGTGTGTGTTCAGGTCTCTGTTGGGAAGTGTTTAGTTGTGTGTGTGTTCAGGTCTCTGTTGGGAAGTGTTTAGTTGTGTGTGTGTTCAGGTCTCTGTTGGGAAGTGTTTAGTTGTGTGTCTGTTCAGGTCTCTGTTGGGAAGTGTTTAGTTGTGTGTGTGTGTGTGTTCAGGTCTCTGTTGGGAAGTGTTTAGTTGTGTGTGTGTGTGTTCAGGTCTCTGTTGGGAAGTGTTTAGTTGTGTGTGTGTGTTCAGGTCTCTGTTGGGAAGTGTTTAGTTGTGTGTGTTCAGGTCTCTGTTGGGAAGTGTTTAGTTGTGTGTGTGTTCAGGTCTCTGTTGGGAAGTGTTTAGTTGTGTGTGTGTGTTCAGGTCTCTGTTGGGAAGTGTTTAGTTGTGTGTGTGTGTTCAGGTCTCTGTTGGGAAGTGTTTAGTTGTGTGTGTGTGTGTTCAGGTCTCTGTTGGGAAGTGTTTAGTTGTGTGTGTGTTCAGGTCTCTGTTGGGAAGTGTTTAGTTGTGTGTGTGTGTGTTCAGGTCTCTGTTGGGAAGTGTTTAGTTGTGTGTGTGTTCAGGTCTCTGTTGGGAAGTGTTTAGTTGTGTGTGTTCAGGTCTCTGTTGGGAAGTGTTTAGTTGTGTGTGTTCAGGTCTCTGTTGGGAAGTGTTTAGTTGTGTGTTCAGGTCTCTGTTGGGAAGTGTTTAGTTGTGTGTGTTCAGGTCTCTGTTGGGAAGTGTTTAGTTGTGTGTGTGTTCAGATCTCTGTTGGGAAGTGTTTAGTTGTGTGTGTGTGTGTTCAGGTCTCTGTTGGGAAGTGTTTAGTTGTGTGTGTTCAGGTCTCTGTTGGGAAGTGTTTAGTTGTGTGTGTTCAGGTCTCTGTTGGGAAGTGTTTAGTTGTGTGTTCAGGTCTCCGTTGGGAAGTGTTTAGTTGTGTGTGTTCAGGTCTCTGTTGGGAAGTGTTTAGTTGTGTGTGTGTTCAGGTCTCTGTTGGGAAGTGTTTAGTTGTGTGTGTGTTCAGGTATCTGTTGGGAAGTGTTTAGTTGTGTGTGTGTTCAGGTCTCTGTTGGGAAGTGTTTAGTTGTGTGTGTGTGTGTGTGTTCAGGTCTCTGTTGGGAAGTGTTTAGTTGTGTGTGTGTTCAGGTCTCTGTTGGGAAGTGTTTAGTTGTGTGTGTGTTCAGGTCTCTGTTGGGAAGTGTTTAGTTGTGTGTGTGTTCAGGTCTCTGTTGGGAAGTGTTTAGTTGTGTGTGTTCAGGTCTCTGTTGGGAAGTGTTTAGTTGTGTGTGTTCAGGTCTCTGTTGGGAAGTGTTTAGTTGTGTGTGTGTTCAGGTCTCTGTTGGGAAGTGTTTAGTTGTGTGTGTTCAGGTCTCTGTTGGGAAGTGTTTAGTTGTGTGTGTGTTCAGGTCTCTGCTGGGAAGTGTTTAGTTGTGTGTGTGTTCAGATCTCTGTTGGGAAGTGTTTAGTTGTGTGTGTGTGTGTGTTCAGGTCTCTGTTGGGAAGTGTTTAGTTGTGTGTGTGTGTGTTCAGGTCTCTGTTGGGAAGTGTTTAGTTGTGTGTGTTCAGATCTCTGTTGGGAAGTGTTTAGTTGTGTGTGTGTTCAGGTCTCTGTTGGGAAGTGTTTAGTTGTGTGTGTTCAGATCTCTGTTGGGAAGTGTTTAGTTGTGTGTGTGTGTGTGTTCAGGTCTCTGTTGGGAAGTGTTTAGTTGTGTGTGTGTTCAGGTCTCTGTTGGGAAGTGTTTAGTTGTGTGTGTTCAGGTCTCTGTTGGGAAGTGTTTAGTTGTGTGTGTGTTCAGGTCTCTGTTGGGAAGTGTTTAGTTGTGTGTTCAGGTCTCTGTTGGGAAGTGTTTAGTTGTGTGTGTGTGTTCAGGTCTCTGTTGGGAAGTGTTTAGTTGTGTGTGTGTTCAGGGCTCTGTTGGGAAGTGTTTAGTTGTGTGTGTGTGTGTGTTCAGGTCTCTGTTGGGAAGTGTTTAGTTGTGTGTGTTCAGGTCTCTGTTGGGAAGTGTTTAGTTGTGTGTGTGTTCAGGTCTCTGTTGGGAAGTGTTTAGTTGTGTGTGTGTTCAGATCTCTGTTGGGAAGTGTTTAGTTGTGTGTGTGTGTGTGTTCAGGTCTCTGTTGGGAAGTGTTTAGTTGTGTGTGTTCAGGTCTCTGTTGGGAAGTGTTTAGTTGTGTATGTGTTCAGGTCTCTGTTGGGAAGTGTTTAGTTGTGTGTGTGTTCAGGTCTCTGTTGGGAAGTGTTTAGTTGTGTGTGTGTGTGTGTTCAGGTCTCTGTTGGGAAGTGTTTAGTTGTGTGTGTGTTCAGGTCTCTGTTGGGAAGTGTTTAGTTGTGTGTGTGTTCAGATCTCTGTTGGGAAGTGTTTAGTTGTGTGTGTGTTCAGGTCTCTGTTGGGAAGTGTTTAGTTGTGTGTGTGTGTGTTCAGGTCTCTGTTGGGAAGTGTTTAGTTGTGTGTGTTCAGGTCTCTGTTGGGAAGTGTTTAGTTGTGTGTGTGTGTGTGTTCAGGTCTCTGTTGGGAAGTGTTTAGTTGTGTGTGTGTTCAGGTCTCTGTTGGGAAGTGTTTAGTTGTGTGTGTGTGTGTGTTCAGGTCTCTGTTGGGAAGTGTTTAGTTGTGTGTGTGTTCAGGTCTCTGTTGGGAAGTGTTTAGTTGTGTGTGTTCAGGTCTCTGTTGGGAAGTGTTTAGTTGTGTGTGTGTGTGTGTTCAGGTCTCTGTTGGGAAGTGTTTAGTTGTGTGTGTTCAGGTCTCTGTTGGGAAGTTTTTAGTTGTGTGTGTGTTCAGGTCTCTGTTGGGAAGTGTTTAGTTGTGTGTTCAGGTCTCTGTTGGGAAGTGTTTAGTTGTGTGTGTGCTCAGGTCTCTGTTGGGAAGTGTTTAGTTGTGTGTGTTCAGGTCTCTGTTGGGAAGTGTTTAGTTGTGTGTGTTCAGGTCTCTGTTGGGAAGTGTTTAGTTGTGTGTGTGTTCAGGTCTCTGTTGGGAAGTGTTTAGTTGTGTGTGTTCAGGTCTCTGTTGGGAAGTGTTTAGTTGTGTGTGTGTGTTCAGGTCTCTGTTGGGAAGTGTTTAGTTGTGTGTGTGTGTGTGTTCAGGTCTCTGTTGGGAAGTGTTTAGTTGTGTGTGTGTTCAGGTCTCTGTTGGGAAGTGTTTAGTTGTGTGTGTTCAGGTCTCTGTTGGGAAGTGTTTAGTTGTGTGTGTGTTCAGGTCTCTGTTGGGAAGTGTTTAGTTGTGTGTGTTCAGGTCTCTGTTGGGAAGTGTTTAGTTGTGTGTGTGTTCAGGTCTCTGTTGGGAAGTGTTTAGTTGTGTGTGTGTTCAGGTCTCTGTTGGGAAGTGTTTAGTTGTGTGTGTTCAGGTCTCTGTTGGGAAGTGTTTAGTTGTGTGTGTGTTCAGGTCTCTGTTGGGAAGTGTTTAGTTGTGTGTGTTCAGGTCTCTGTTGGGAAGTGTTTAGTTGTGTGTGTGTGTGTGTTCAGGTCTCTGTTGGGAAGTGTTTAGCTGTGTGTGTGTTCAGGTCTCTGTTGGGAAGTGTTTAGTTGTGTGTGTGTGTGTTCAGATCTCTGTTGGGAAGTGTTTAGTTGTGTGTGTGTGTGTGTTCAGGTCTCTGTTGGGAAGTGTTTAGTTGTGTGTGTTCAGGTCTCTGTTGGGAAGTGTTTAGTTGTGTGTGTGTTCAGGGCTCTGTTGGGAAGTGTTTAGTTGTGTGTGTGTTCAGGTCTCTGTTGGGAAGTGTTTAGTTGTGTGTGTGTTCAGGTCTCTGTTGGGAAGTGTTTAGTTGTGTGTGTGTTCAGGTCTCTGTTGGGAAGTGTTTAGTTGTGTGTGTTCAGGTCTCTGTTGGGAAGTGTTTAGTTGTGTGTGTGTGTTCAGGTCTCTGTTGGGAAGTGTTTAGTTGTGTGTGTTCAGGTCTCTGTTGGGAAGTGTTTAGTTGTGTGTGTTCAGGTCTCTGTTGGGAAGTGTTTAGTTGTGTGTGTGTTCAGGTCTCTGTTGGGAAGTGTTTAGTTGTGTGTGTGTGTTCAGGTCTCTGTTGGGAAGTGTTTAGTTGTGTGTGTTCAGGTCTCTGTTGGGAAGTGTTTAGTTGTGTGTGTGTTCAGGTCTCTGTTGGGAAGTGTTTAGTTGTGTGTGTGTTCAGGTCTCTGTTGGGAAGTGTTTAGTTGTGTGTGTTCAGGTCTCTGTTGGGAAGTGTTTAGTTGTGTGTGTGTTCAGGTCTCTGTTGGGAAGTGTTTAGTTGTGTGTGTGTTCAGATCTCTGTTGGGAAGTGTTTAGTTGTGTGTTCAGGTCTCTGTTGGGAAGTGTTTAGTTGTGTGTGTGTTCAGGTCTCTGCTGGGAAGTGTTTAGTTGTGTGTTCAGGTCTCTGTTGGGAAGTGTTTAGTTGTGTGTGTGTTCAGATCTCTGTTGGGAAGTGTTTAGTTGTGTGTGTGTGTGTTCAGGTCTCTGTTGGGAAGTGTTTAGTTGTGTGTGTGTTCAGGTCTCTGTTGGGAAGTGTTTAGTTGTGTGTGTGTGTTCAGGTCTCTGTTGGGAAGTGTTTAGTTGTGTGTGTGTTCAGGTCTCTGTTGGGAAGTGTTTAGTTGTGTGTTCAGGTCTCTGTTGGGAAGTGTTTAGTTGTGTGTGTTCAGGTCTCTGTTGGGAAGTGTTTAGTTGTGTGTGTGTGTGTGTTCAGGTCTCTGTTGGGAAGTGTTTAGTTGTGTGTGTGTTCAGGTCTCTGTTGGGAAGTGTTTAGTTGTGTGTGTGTTCAGGTCTCTGTTGGGAAGTGTTTAGTTGTGTGTGTGTGTTCAGGTCTCTGTTGGGAAGTGTTTAGTTGTGTGTGTTCAGGTCTCTGTTGGGAAGTGTTTAGTTGTGTGTGTGTTCAGGTCTCTGTTGGGAAGTGTTTAGTTGTGTGTGTGTGTTCAGGTCTCTGTTGGGAAGTGTTTAGTTGTGTGTGTTCAGGTCTCTGTTGGGAAGTGTTTAGTTGTGTGTGTGTGTTCAGGTCTCTGTTGGGAAGTGTTTAGTTGTGTGTGTGTGTTCAGGTCTCTGTTGGGAAGTGTTTAGTTGTGTGTGTGTTCAGGTCTCTGTTGGGAAGTGTTTAGTTGTGTGTCTGTTCAGGTCTCTGTTGGGAAGTGTTTAGTTGTGTGTGTGTTCAGGTCTCTGTTGGGAAGTGTTTAGTTGTGTGTGTGTGTTCAGGTCTCTGTTGGGAAGTGTTTAGTTGTGTGTGTGTGTTCAGGTCTCTGTTGGGAAGTGTTTAGTTGTGTGTGTTCAGGTCTCTGTTGGGAAGTGTTTAGTTGTGTGTGTTCAGGTCTCTGTTGGGAAGTGTTTAGTTGTGTGTGTTCAGGTCTCTGTTGGGAAGTGTTTAGTTGTGTGTGTGTTCAGGTCTCTGTTGGGAAGTGTTTAGTTGTGTGTGTTCAGGTCTCTGTTGGGAAGTGTTTAGTTGTGTGTGTGTTCAGGTCTCTGTTGGGAAGTGTTTAGTTGTGTGTGTGTTCAGGTCTCTGTTGGGAAGTGTTTAGTTGTGTGTGTGTTCAGGTCTCTGTTGGGAAGTGTTTAGTTGTGTGTGTTCAGGTCTCTGTTGGGAAGTGTTTAGTTGTGTGTGTGTGTTCAGGTCTCTGTTGGGAAGTGTTTAGTTGTGTGTGTGTTCAGGTCTCTGTTGGGAAGTGTTTAGTTGTGTGTGTTCAGGTCTCTGTTGGGAAGTGTTTAGTTGTGTGTGTGTGTGTTCAGGTCTCTGTTGGGAAGTGTTTAGTTGTGTGTGTGTTCAGGTCTCTGTTGGGAAGTGTTTAGTTGTGTGTGTGTTCAGGTCTCTGTTGGGAAGTGTTTAGTTGTGTGTGTTCAGGTCTCTGTTGGGAAGTGTTTAGTTGTGTGTGTGTGTGTTCAGGTCTCTGTTGGGTAATGTTTAGTTGTGTGTGTGTGTGTTCAGGTCTCTGTTGGGAAGTGTTTAGTTGTGTGTGTGTGTGTTCAGGTCTCTGCTGGGAAGTGTTTAGTTGTGTGTGTGTGTTCAGGTCTCTGTTGGGAAGTGTTTAGTTGTGTGTTCAGGTCTCTGCTGGGAAGTGTTTAGTTGTGTGTGTGTGTGTGTTCAGGTCTCTGTTGGGAAGTGTTTAGTTGTGTGTGTGTGTGTGTTCAGGTCTCTGTTGGGAAGTGTTTAGCTGTGTGTGTGTGTGTTCAGGTCTCTGTTGGGAAGTGTTTAGTTGTGTGTGTTCAGGTCTCTGTTGGGAAGTGTTTAGCTGTGTGTGTGTGTGTGTTCAGGTCTCTGTTGGGAAGTGTTTAGTTGTGTGTGTTCAGGTCTCTGTTGGGAAGTGTTTAGTTGTGTGTGTTCAGGTCTCTGTTGGGAAGTGTTTAGTTGTGTGTGTGTGTGTGTTCAGGTCTCTGTTGGGAAGTGTTTAGTTGTGTGTGTTCAGGTCTCTGTTGGGAAGTGTTTAGTTGTGTGTGTTCAGGTCTCTGTTGGGAAGTGTTTAGTTGTGTGTGTGTGTGTGTTCAGGTCTCTGTTGGGAAGTGTTTAGTTGTGTGTGTTCAGGTCTCTGTTGGGAAGTGTTTAGTTGTGTGTGTGTGTGTGTGTTCAGGTCTCTGTTGGGAAGTGTTTAGTTGTGTGTGTTCAGGTCTCTGTTGGGAAGTGTTTAGTTGTGTGTGTGTTCAGGTCTCTGTTGGGAAGTGTTTAGTTGTGTGTGTGTGTTCAGGTCTCTGTTGGGAAGTGTTTAGTTGTGTGTGTTCAGGTCTCTGTTGGGAAGTGTTTAGTTGTGTGTGTGTTCAGGTCTCTGTTGGGAAGTGTTTAGTTGTGTGTGTGTGTTCAGGTCTCTGTTGGGAAGTGTTTAGTTGTGTGTGTTCAGGTCTCTGTTGGGAAGTGTTTAGTTGTGTGTGTGTGTTCAGGTCTCTGTTGGGAAGTGTTTAGTTGTGTGTGTGTGTTCAGGTCTCTGTTGGGAAGTGTTTAGTTGTGTGTGTGTTCAGGTCTCTGTTGGGAAGTGTTTAGTTGTGTGTCTGTTCAGGTCTCTGTTGGGAAGTGTTTAGTTGTGTGTGTGTTCAGGTCTCTGTTGGGAAGTGTTTAGTTGTGTGTGTGTGTTCAGGTCTCTGTTGGGAAGTGTTTAGTTGTGTGTGTGTGTTCAGGTCTCTGTTGGGAAGTGTTTAGTTGTGTGTGTTCAGGTCTCTGTTGGGAAGTGTTTAGTTGTGTGTGTTCAGGTCTCTGTTGGGAAGTGTTTAGTTGTGTGTGTTCAGGTCTCTGTTGGGAAGTGTTTAGTTGTGTGTGTGTTCAGGTCTCTGTTGGGAAGTGTTTAGTTGTGTGTGTTCAGGTCTCTGTTGGGAAGTGTTTAGTTGTGTGTGTGTTCAGGTCTCTGTTGGGAAGTGTTTAGTTGTGTGTGTGTTCAGGTCTCTGTTGGGAAGTGTTTAGTTGTGTGTGTGTTCAGGTCTCTGTTGGGAAGTGTTTAGTTGTGTGTGTTCAGGTCTCTGTTGGGAAGTGTTTAGTTGTGTGTGTGTGTTCAGGTCTCTGTTGGGAAGTGTTTAGTTGTGTGTGTGTTCAGGTCTCTGTTGGGAAGTGTTTAGTTGTGTGTGTTCAGGTCTCTGTTGGGAAGTGTTTAGTTGTGTGTGTGTGTGTTCAGGTCTCTGTTGGGAAGTGTTTAGTTGTGTGTGTGTTCAGGTCTCTGTTGGGAAGTGTTTAGTTGTGTGTGTGTTCAGGTCTCTGTTGGGAAGTGTTTAGTTGTGTGTGTTCAGGTCTCTGTTGGGAAGTGTTTAGTTGTGTGTGTGTGTGTTCAGGTCTCTGTTGGGTAATGTTTAGTTGTGTGTGTGTGTGTTCAGGTCTCTGTTGGGAAGTGTTTAGTTGTGTGTGTGTGTGTTCAGGTCTCTGCTGGGAAGTGTTTAGTTGTGTGTGTGTGTTCAGGTCTCTGTTGGGAAGTGTTTAGTTGTGTGTTCAGGTCTCTGCTGGGAAGTGTTTAGTTGTGTGTGTGTGTGTGTTCAGGTCTCTGTTGGGAAGTGTTTAGTTGTGTGTGTGTGTGTGTTCAGGTCTCTGTTGGGAAGTGTTTAGCTGTGTGTGTGTGTGTTCAGGTCTCTGTTGGGAAGTGTTTAGTTGTGTGTGTTCAGGTCTCTGTTGGGAAGTGTTTAGCTGTGTGTGTGTGTGTGTTCAGGTCTCTGTTGGGAAGTGTTTAGTTGTGTGTGTTCAGGTCTCTGTTGGGAAGTGTTTAGTTGTGTGTGTTCAGGTCTCTGTTGGGAAGTGTTTAGTTGTGTGTGTGTGTGTGTTCAGGTCTCTGTTGGGAAGTGTTTAGTTGTGTGTGTTCAGGTCTCTGTTGGGAAGTGTTTAGTTGTGTGTGTTCAGGTCTCTGTTGGGAAGTGTTTAGTTGTGTGTGTGTGTGTGTTCAGGTCTCTGTTGGGAAGTGTTTAGTTGTGTGTGTTCAGGTCTCTGTTGGGAAGTGTTTAGTTGTGTGTGTGTGTGTGTTCAGGTCTCTGTTGGGAAGTGTTTAGTTGTGTGTGTTCAGGTCTCTGTTGGGAAGTGTTTAGTTGTGTGTGTGTTCAGGTCTCTGTTGGGAAGTGTTTAGTTGTGTGTGTGTGTTCAGGTCTCTGTTGGGAAGTGTTTAGTTGTGTGTGTGTTCAGGTCTCTGTTGGGAAGTGTTTAGTTGTGTGTGTGTGTGTGTTCAGGTCTCTGTTGGGAAGTGTTTAGTTGTGTGTGTGTTCAGGTCTCTGTTGGGAAGTGTTTAGTTGTGTGTGTGTTCAGGTCTCTGTTGGGAAGTGTTTAGTTGTGTGTGTGTTCAGGTCTCTGTTGGGAAGTGTTTAGTTGTGTGTGTTCAGGTCTCTGTTGGGAAGTGTTTAGTTGTGTGTGTGTGTTCAGGTCTCTGTTGGGAAGTGTTTAGTTGTGTGTGTTCAGGTCTCTGTTGGGAAGTGTTTAGTTGTGTGTGTGTTCAGGTCTCTGTTGGGAAGTGTTTAGTTGTGTGTGTGTGTTCAGGTCTCTGTTGGGAAGTGTTTAGTTGTGTGTGTTCAGGTCTCTGTTGGGAAGTGTTTAGTTGTGTGTGTGTTCAGGTCTCTGTTGGGAAGTGTTTAGTTGTGTGTGTTCAGGTCTCTGTTGGGAAGTGTTTAGTTGTGTGTGTGTTCAGGTCTCTGTTGGGAAGTGTTTAGTTGTGTGTGTGTTCAGGTCTCTGTTGGGAAGTGTTTAGTTGTGTGTGTGTGTTCAGGTCTCTGTTGGGAAGTGTTTAGTTGTGTGTGTTCAGGTCTCTGTTGGGAAGTGTTTAGTTGTGTGTGTTCAGGTCTCTGTTGGGAAGTGTTTAGTTGTGTGTGTGTTCAGGTCTCTGTTGGGAAGTGTTTAGTTGTGTGTGTTCAGGTCTCTGTTGGGAAGTGTTTAGTTGTGTGTGTTCAGATCTCTGTTGGGAAGTGTTTAGTTGTGTGTGTGTGTGTGTTCAGGTCTCTGTTGGGAAGTGTTTAGTTGTGTGTGTGTTCAGGTCTCTGTTGGGAAGTGTTTAGTTGTGTGTGTTCAGGTCTCTGTTGGGAAGTGTTTAGTTGTGTGTGTGTTCAGATCTCTGTTGGGAAGTGTTTAGTTGTGTGTGTTCAGGTCTCTGTTGGGAAGTGTTTAGTTGTGTGTGTGTGTGTTCAGATCTCTGTTGGGAAGTGTTTAGTTGTGTGTGTGTTCAGGTCTCTGTTGGGAAGTGTTTAGTTGTGTGTGTGTGTTCAGGTCTCTGTTGGGAAGTGTTTAGTTGTGTGTGTGTTCAGGTCTCTGTTGGGAAGTGTTTAGTTGTGTGTGTTCAGGTCTCTGTTGGGAAGTGTTTAGTTGTGTGTGTGTTCAGGGCTCTGTTCGGAAGTGTTTAGTTGTGTGTGTTCAGGTCTCTGTTGGGAAGTCTTTAGTTGTGTGTGTGTTCAGGTCTCTGTTGGGAAGTGTTTAGTTGTGTGTGTGTTCAGGTCTCTGTTGGGAAGTGTTTAGTTGTGTGTGTGTTCAGGTCTCTGTTGGGAAGTGTTTAGTTGTGTGTGTGTGTGTGTGTTCAGGTCTCTGTTGGGAAGTGTTTAGTTGTGTGTGTGTTCAGGTCTCTGTTGGGAAGTGTTTAGTTGTGTGTGTTCAGGTCTCTGTTGGGAAGTGTTTAGTTGTGTGTGTGTTCAGGTCTCTGTTGGGAAGTGTTTAGTTGTGTGTGTTCAGGTCTCTGTTGGGAAGTGTTTAGTTGTGTGTGTGTTCAGGTCTCTGTTGGGAAGTGTTTAGTTGTGTGTGTGTTCAGGTCTCTGTTGGGAAGTGTTTAGTTGTGTGTGTGTTCAGGTCTCTGTTGGGAAGTGTTTAGTTGTGTGTGTGTGTGTTCAGGTCTCTGTTGGGAAGTGTTTAGTTGTGTGTGTGTGTTCAGGTCTCTGTTGGGAAGTGTTTAGTTGTGTGTGTTCAGATCTCTGTTGGGAAGTGTTTAGTTGTGTGTGTGTTCAGGTCTCTGTTGGGAAGTGTTTAGTTGTGTGTGTGTTCAGGTCTCTGTTGGGAAGTGTTTAGTTGTGTGTGTGTTCAGGTCTCTGTTGGGAAGTGTTTAGTTGTGTGTGTGTGTGTGTTCAGGTCTCTGTTGGGAAGTGTTTAGTTGTGTGTGTGTTCAGGTCTCTGTTGGGAAGTGTTTAGTTGTGTGTGTGTTCAGGTCTCTGTTGGGAAGTGTTTAGTTGTGTGTGTGTTCAGGTCTCTGTTGGGAAGTGTTTAGTTGTGTGTGTGTTCAGGTCTCTGTTGGGAAGTGTTTAGTTGTGTGTGTGTGTGTTCAGGTCTCTGTTGGGAAGTGTTTAGTTGTGTGTGTGTTCAGGTCTCTGTTGGGAAGTGTTTAGTTGTGTGTGTGTTCAGGTCTCTGTTGGGAAGTGTTTAGTTGTGTGTGTGTTCAGGTCTCTGTTGGGAAGTGTTTAGTTGTGTGTGTTCAGGTCTCTGTTGGGAAGTGTTTAGTTGTGTGTGTGTGTGTTCAGGTCTCTGTTGGGAAGTGTTTAGTTGTGTGTGTGTGTGTTCAGGTCTCTGTTGGGAAGTGTTTAGTTGTGTGTGTTCAGGTCTCTGTTGGGAAGTGTTTAGTTGTGTGTGTGTGTTCAGGTCTCTGTTGGGAAGTGTTTAGTTGTGTGTGTTCAGGTCTCTGTTGGGAAGTGTTTAGTTGTGTGTGTGTGTGTGTTCAGGTCTCTGTTGGGAAGTGTTTAGTTGTGTGTGTTCAGGTCTCTGTTGGGAAGTGTTTAGTTGTGTGTGTGTTCAGGTCTCTGTTGGGAAGTGTTTAGTTGTGTGTGTGTTCAGGTCTCTGTTGGGAAGTGTTTAGTTGTGTGTGTGTTCAGGTCTCTGTTGGGAAGTGTTTAGTTGTGTGTGTTCAGGTCTCTGTTGGGAAGTGTTTAGTTGTGTGTGTGTGTGTTCAGGTCTCTGTTGGGAAGTGTTTAGTTGTGTGTGTGTGTGTGTTCAGGTCTCTGTTGGGAAGTGTTTAGTTGTGTGTGTGTTCAGGTCTCTGTTGGGAAGTGTTTAGTTGTGTGTGTGTTCAGGTCTCTGTTGGGAAGTGTTTAGTTGTGTGTGTGTTCAGGTCTCTGTTGGGAAGTGTTTAGTTGTGTGTGTGTTCAGGTCTCTGTTGGGAAGTGTTTAGTTGTGTGTGTTCAGGTCTCTGTTGGGAAGTGTTTAGTTGTGTGTGTGTGTTCAGGTCTCTGTTGGGAAGTGTTTAGTTGTGTGTGTGTGTGTTCAGGTCTCTGTTGGGAAGTGTTTAGTTGTGTGTGTGTGTGTGTTCAGGTCTCTGTTGGGAAGTGTTTAGTTGTGTGTGTGTTCAGGTCTCTGTTGGGAAGTGTTTAGTTGTGTGTGTGTGTTCAGGTCTCTGTTGGGAAGTGTTTAGTTGTGTGTGTGTGTGTTCAGGTCTCTGTTGGGAAGTGTTTAGTTGTGTGTGTGTTCAGGTCTCTGTTGGGAAGTGTTTAGTTGTGTGTGTGTTCAGGTCTCTGTTGATGTGGCCCGGCAGACCATTGTCTTCCTCTGAGCTCTGGCCAAAACAGACGTGTGTGTGTGTGTGTGCCAGGGTGTGTGTGTGTGTCAGGTTGTGTGTGTGTGTGTCAGGTTGTGTGTGTGTGTGTCAGGTTGTGTGTGTGTGTGTGTGTGTGTGTGTGTGTGTGTGTGTGTGTGTGTGTGTGTGTGTGTGTGTGTGTGTGTGTGTGTGTGTGTGTGTGTGTGTGTGTGTGTGTGTGTGTGTGTGTCAGGTTGTGTTAGAGACGGTCTAGTAAATCTCTATAAATCCTCTGATGTTGTTCCAGAGGGGGGAGATGGACAGACCGAAAGAGAGCAGGACAGACTATGTTATCTCTGTTGGTCCTCTAGGTAGGTAGCAGGACAGACTATGATGTTATCTCTGTTGGTCCTCTAGGTAGGTAGCAGGACAGACTATGATGTTATCTCTGTTGGTCCTCTAGGTAGCAGGACAGACTATGATGTTATCTCTGTTGGTCCTCTAGGTAGCAGGACAGACTATGATGTTATCTCTGTTGGTCCTCTAGGTAACAGGACAGACTATGATGTTATCTCTGTTGGTCCTCTAGGTAGGTAGCAGGACAGACTATGATGTTATCTCTGTTGGTCCTCTAGGTAGCAGGACAGCCTATGATGTTATCTCTGTTGGGCCTCTAGGTAGCAGGACAGACTATGATGTTATCTCTGTTGGTCCTCTAGGTAACAGGACAGACTATGATGTTATCTCTGTTGGTCCTCTAGGTAGCAGGACAGACTATGATGTTATCTCTGTTGGTCCTCTAGGTAGCAGGACAGACTACGATGTTATCTCTGTTGGTCCTCTAGGTAGCAGGACAGACTATGATGTTATCTCTGTTGGTCCTCTAGGTAGCAGGACAGACTATGATGTTATCTCTGTTGGTCCTCTAGGTAGCAGGACAGACTATGATGTTATCTCTGTTGGTCCTCTAGGTAGCAGGACAGACTATGATGTTATCTCTGTTGGTCCTCTAGGTAGCAGGACAGACTATGATGTTATCTCTGTTGGTCCTCTAGGTAGCAGGACAGACTATGATGTTATCTCTGTTGGTCCTCTAGGTAACAGGACAGACTATGGTGTTATCTCTGTTGGTCCTCTAGGTAGCAGGACAGACTATGATGTTATCTCTGTTGGTCCTCTAGGTAGGTAACAGGACAGACTATGATGTTATCTCTGTTGGTCCTCTAGGTAGGTAACAGGACAGACTATGACATTATCTCTGTTGGTCCTCTAGGTAGCAGGACAGACTATGATGTTATCTCTGTTGGTCCTCTAGGTAACATGACAGACTATGATGTTATCTCTGTTGGTCCTCTAGGTAGCAGGACAGACTATGATGTTATCTCTGTTGGTCCTCTAGGTAACAGGACAGACTATGATGTTATCTCTGTTGGTCCTCTAGGTAGCAGGACAGACTATGATGTTATCTCTGTTGGTCCTCTAGGTAACAGGACAGACTATGATGTTATCTCTGTTTGTCCTCTAGGTAATAGGACAGACTATGATGTTATCTCTGTTGGTCCTCTAGGTAGGTAACAGGACAGACTATGACATTATCTCTGTTGGTCCTCTAGGTAGCAGGACAGACTACGATGTTATCTCTGTTGGTCCTCTAGGTAGCAGGACAGCCTATTATGTTATCTCTGTTGGGCCTCTAGGTAGCAGGACAGACTATGATGTTATCTCTGTTGGTCCTCTAGGTAACAGGACAGACTATGATGTTATCTCTGTTGGTCCTCTAGGTAGGTAGCAGGACAGACTATGATGTTATCTCTGTTGGTCCTCTAGGTAGCAGGACAGACTATGATGTTATCTCTGTTGGTCCTCTAGGTAGCAGGACAGACTATGATGTTATCTCTGTTGGTCCTCTAGGTAGCAGGACAGACTATGATGTTATCTCTGTTGGTCTTCTAGGTAGCAGGACAGACTATGATGTTATCTCTGTTGGTCCTCTAGGTAGCAGGACAGACTATGATGTTATCTCTGTTGGTCCTCTAGGTAGCAGGACAGACTATGATGTTATCTCTGTTGGTCCTCTAGGTAGCAAGACAGAGTATGATGTTATCTCTGTTGGTCCTCTAGGTAGCAGGACAGACTATGATGTTATCTCTGTTGGTCCTCTAGGTAACAGGACAGACTATGATGTTATCTCGGTTGGTCCTCTAGGTAGCAGGACAGACTATGATGTTATCTCTGTTGGTCCTCTAGGTAGCAGGACAGACTATGATGTTATCTCTGTTGGTCCTCTAGGTAGCAGGACAGGCTATGATGTTATCTCTGTTGGTCCTCTAGGTAACAGGACAGACTATGGTGTTATCTCTGTTGGTCCTCTAGGTAGCAGGACAGACTATGATGTTATCTCTGTTGGTCCTCTAGGTAGGTAACAGGACAGACTATGATGTTATCTCTGTTGGTCCTCTAGGTAGGTAACAGGACAGACTATGACATTATCTCTGTTGGTCCTCTAGGTAGCAGGACAGACTATGATGTTATCTCTGTTGGTCCTCTAGGTAGCAGGACAGACTATGATGTTATCTCTGTTGGTCCTCTAGGTAGCAGGACAGCCTATGATGTTATCTCTGTTGGTCCTCTAGGTAGCAGGACAGACTATGATGTTATCTCTGTTGGTCCTCTAGGTAGCAGGACAGACTATGATGTTATCTCTGTTGGTCCTCTAGGTAGCAGGACAGACTATGATGTTATCTCTGTTGGGCCTCTAGGTAGCAGGACAGACTATGATGTTATCTCTGTTGGTCCTCTAGGTAACAGGACAGACTCTGATGTTATCTCTGTTGGTCCTCTAGGTAGGTAGCAGGACAGACTATGATGTTATCTCTGTTGGTCTTCTAGGTAGCAGGACAGACTTTGATGTTATCTCTGTTGGTCCTCTAGGTAACAGGACAGACTATGATGTTATCTCTGTTGGTCCTCTAGGTAGCAGGACAGACTATGATGTTATCTCTGTTGGTCCTCTAGGTAGGTAGCAGGACAGACTATGATGTTATCTCTGTTGGTCCTCTAGGTAGCAGGACAGACTATGATGTTATCTCTGTTGGTCCTCTAGGTAGCAGGACAGACTATGATGTTATCACTGTTGGTCCTCTAGGTAACAGGACAGACTATGATGTTATCTCTGTTGGTCCTCTAGGTAACAGGACAGGCTATGATATTATCTCTGTTGGTCCTCTAGGTAGCATGACAGACTATGATGTTATCTCTGTTGGTCCTCTAGGTAACAGGACAGGCTATGATATTATCTCTGTTGGTCCTCTAGGTAGCAGGACAGACTATGATGTTATCTCTGTTGGTCCTCTAGGTAACAGGACAGACTATGATTTTATCTCTGTTGGTCCTCTAGGTAGGTAGCAGGACAGACTATGATGTTATCTCTGTTGGTCCTCTAGGTAACAGGACAGACTCTGATGTTATCTCTGTTGGTCCTCTAGGTAGGTAGCAGGACAGACTATGATGGTATCTCTGTTGGTCCTCTAGGTAGCAGGACAGACTATGATGTTATCTCTGTTGGTCCTCTAGGTAGCAGGACAGACTATGATGTTATCTCTGTTTGTCCTCTAGGTAATAGGACAGACTATGGTGTTATCTCTGTTGGTCCTCTAGGTAGCAGGACAGACTATGATGTTATCTCTGTTTGTCCTCTAGGTAATAGGACAGACTATGATGTTATCTCTGTTGGTTCTCTAGGTAGCAGGACAGACTATGATGTTATCTCTGTTGGTCCTCTAGGTAACAGGACAGACTATGATGTTATCTCTGTTGGGCCTCTAGGTAGCAGGACAGACTATGATGTTATCTCTGTTGGTCCTCTAGGTAGCAGGACAGCCTATGATGTTATCTCTGTTGGGCCTCTAGGTAGCAGGACAGACTATGATGTTATCTCTGTTGGTCCTCTAGGTAACAGGACAGACTATGATGTTATCTCTGTTGGTCCTCTAGGTAGGTAGCAGGACAGACTATGATGTTATCTCTGTTGGTCCTCTAGGTAACAGGACAGACTATGATGTTATCTCTGTTGGTCCTCTAGGTAACAGGACAGACTATGATGTTATCTCTGTTGGTCCTCTAGGTAGCAGGACAGACTATGATGTTATCTCTGTTGGTCCTCTAGGTAGCAGGACAGACTATGATGTTATCTCTGTTGGTCCTCTAGGTAGGTAGCAGGACAGACTATGATGTTATCTCTGTTGGTCCTCTAGGTAGCAGGACAGACTATGATGTTATCTCTGTTGGTCCTCTAGGTAGCAGGACAGACTATGATGTTATCTCTGTTGGTCCTCTAGGTAGCAGGACAGACTATGATTTTATCTCTGTTGGTACTCTAGGTAGCAGGACAGACTATGATGTTATCTCTGTTGGTCCTCTAGGTAACAGGACAGACTCTGATGTTATCTCTGTTGGTCCTCTAGGTAGGTAGCAGGACAGACTATGATGGTATCTCTGTTGGTCCTCTAGGTAGCAGGACAGGCTATGATGTTATCTCTGTTGGTCCTCTAGGTAACAGGACAGACTATGATGTTATCTCTGTTGGTCCTCTAGGTAGCAGGACAGACTATGATGTTATCTCTGTTGGTCCTCTAGGTAGCAGGACAGACTATGATGTTATCTCTGTTGGTCCTCTAGGTAGCAGGACAGACTCTGATGTTATCTCTGTTGGTCCTCTAGGTAGGTAGCAGGACAGACTATGATGTTATCTCTGTTGGTCCTCTAGGTAGCAGGACAGACTATGATGTTATCTCTGTTGGTCCTCTAGGTAGCAGGACAGACTATGATTTTATCTCTGTTGGTCCTCTAGGTAACAGGACAGACTATGATGTTATCTCTGTTGGTCCTCTAGGTAACAGGACAGACTATGATGTTATCTCTGTTGGTCCTCTAGGTAACAGGACAGACTCTGATGTTATCTCTGTTGGTCCTCTAGGTAGGTAGCAGGAAAGACTATGATGGTATCTCTGTTGGGCCTCTAGGTAGCAGGACAGACTATGATGTTATCTCTGTTGGTCCTCTAGGTAGCAGGACAGACTATGATGTTATCTCTGTTGGTCCTCTAGGTAGCAGGACAGACTATGATGTTATCTCTGTTGGTTCTCTAGGTAGCAGGACAGACTATGTTATCTCTGTTGGTCCTCTAGGTAGGTAGCAGGACAGACTATGATGTTATCTCTGTTGGTCCTCTAGGTAGGTAGCAGGACAGACTATGATGTTATCTCTGTTGGTCCTCTAGGTAGCAGGACAGACTATGAGCCAGTCTGTGGTCGTCCTCATGGTGTGCGGTTGGACAGTGGTGGTCAGCTGATCGTAGCTGACTCCTACTTTGGACTGTTTTCTGTTGACCCCCAGACTGGACACAAGACCCTGCTAGTGGACAGCAAGACAGGTAACGTCCCCTAACCCCCAGACTGGACACAAGACCCTGCTACTGGACAACAAGACAGGTAACGTCCCCTAACCCCCAGACTGGACACAAGACCCTGCTACTGGACAGCAAGACGGGTAACGTCCCCTAACCCCCAGACTGGACACAAGACCCTGCTAGTGGACAGCAAGACGGGTAACGTCCCCTAACCCCCAGACTGGACACAAGACCCTGCTACTGGACAGCAAGACAGGTAACGTCCCCTAACCCCCAGACTGGACACAAGACCCTGCTACTGGACAGCAAGACGGGTAACGTCCCCTAACCCCCAGACTGGACACAAGACCCTGCTACTGGACAGCAAGACAGGTAACGTCCCCTAACCCCCAGACTGGACACAAGACCCTGCTACTGGACAGCAAGACAGGTAACGTCCCCTAACCCCCAGACTGGACACAAGACCATGCTACTGGACAGCAAACAAGGTCTGATCCTTCACATTCACAGTCTAACCCAGCAACACAGGTGACCCCTGACCCCTAACCCCCCTAACCCCAACCTTAACTCTGACAGGACAGCAGGTCTAACAGTCTAACCTTAACTCTGACAGGACAGCAGGTCTAACAGTCTAACCTTAACTCTGACTGGACAGCAGGTCTAACATATAGAATTGTTTTATTGATTATTTAGCTATTTGATATGGAGTTTCAGGACCCCTTAAGGTATAAATATAAAATAATAATAATAATAATAAATATATAAATTAAGAATATATGAATATATAAATATGCTATTAGCCAATAGAAACACATTGAATAACAGTCCTTACTGCTATTAGCCAATAGAAACACATTGAATAACAGACAGTCCTTACTGCTATTAGCCAATAGAAACACATTGAATAACAGATAGTCCTTACTGCTATTAGCCAATAGAAACACATTGAATAACAGATTGTCCTTACTGCTATTAGCCAATAGAAACACATTGAATAACAGTCCTTACTGCTATTAGCCAATAGAAACACATTGAATAACAGATAGTCCTTACTGCTATTAGCCAATAGAAACACATTGAATAACAGATAGTCCTTACTGCTATTAGCCAATAGAAACACATTGAATAACAGTCCTTACTGCTATTAGCCAATAGAAACACATTGAATAACAGACAGTCCTTACTGCTATTAGCCAATAGAAACACATTGAATAACAAATAGTCCTTACTGCTATTAGCCAATAGAAACACATTGAATAACAGACAGTCCCTAAAACCTAAAGGAGGTTTGTTCTGAAGTGTCTGTCCTCTATCTGAGAGAAGATGAAAGATCCGGAAACTATACTTTTTTCTATTTTACGTGTACAGCATTCAGAAAGTATTCAGACCCCTTAACTTTCCCCACATTTAGTTACTTTACAGCCTTATTGTCACAATGGCGTGTATAAGTGGTAG
>NC_074703.1:704434-740219 GCF_029448725.1 Salvelinus fontinalis | reverse complement strand
CACTTATTCTAAAATGGATTAAATACAAACATTTCCTCATCAATCTACACACAATAATAATGACATCACAATACCCCATAATGACATCACAATACCCCATAATGACATCACAATACTCCATAATGACATCACAATACCCCATAATGACATCACAATACTCCATAATGACACAATGCTCCATAATGACATCACAATACCCCATAATGACACAATACTCCATAATGACATCACAATACCCCATAATGACATCACAATACTCCATAATGACACAATGCTCCATAATGACATCACAATACCCCATAATGACACAATACTCCATAATGACATCACAATACCCCATAATGACATCACAATACTCCATAATGACATCACAATACTCCATAATGACATCACAATACTCCATAATGACACAATACCCCATTGCTCAGTTTGGCCAGGCGACCAGCTCTAGGAAGAGTATTGGTGGTTCCAAACTTCTTCTATTTAAGAATGATGGAGGCCAATGTGTTCTTGGACCTTCAATGCTGCAGAAATGTTTTGGTACCCTTCCCCATATCTGTGCCTCGACACAATCCTGTCACGGAGCACTACGGACAATCCCTTCAACCTCATGGCTTGGTTTTTACTCTGACATGCACTGTCAACTGTGGGACCTTATATAGACAGGTGTGTGGCTTTCCAAATCATGTCCAATCAATTGAATTTACCACAGGTGGACTCCAACCATGTTGTAGAAACATCTCAAGGATCATCAATAGAGCTGGTCGCCTGGCCAAACTGAGCAATCGGGGGAAAAGGGCCTTGGTCAGGGAGGTGACCAAGAACCCGATGGTCACTCTGACAGAGCTCCAGAGTTCCTCTGTGGAGATGGGAGAACCTTCCAGAAGGACAACCATCTCTGCAGCACTCCACCAATCAGGCCTTTATAGGAGTGGACACACAGAAGCCACTCCTCACTAAAAGACACTGTACACTTGGAGTTTGCCAAAAGGCACCTAAAGGAATCTCAGACCATGAGAAACAAGATTCTCTGGTCTGATGAAACCAAGATTGAACTCTTTGGCCTGAATGCCAAGCGTCACGTCTGGAGGAAACCTGTCACCATCCCTATGATGAAGCATGGCGGTGGCAGCATCATGCTGTGGGGATGTTTTTCAGTGGCAGGGACTGAGAGACTAGTCAGGATCGAGGGAAAGATGAACTGAGCAAAGTACAGAACGGAGCAAATCTCCTGAAAATAGCTGTGCAGTGACGCTCACCGTCCAACGACAGAGCTTGAGAGGATCTGCAGAGAAGAATGGGAGAAACTCCCCAAATACAGGTGTGCCAAGCTTGTAGCGTCATTCCCAAGAAGACTCAAGGCTGTAATCGCTGTCAAAGGTGCTTCAACAAAGTACTGAGTAAAGGGTCTGAATACTTATGTAAATGTGATATTTCCATATTGTATTTGTAATAAATTATCAAAAATGTTTTTGCTTTTATCATTATGGGGTATTGTGATGTCATTATGAGGTATTGTGATGTCATTATGAGGTATTGTGATGTCATTATGGGGTATTGTGATGTCATTATGGGGTATTGTGATGTCATTATGGGGTATTGTGATGTCATTATGGGGTATTGTGATGTCATTATGGGGTATTGTGATGTCATTATGGGGTATTGTGATGTCATTATGAGGTATTGTGATGTCATTATGGGGTATTGTGATGTCATTATGGGGTATTGTGATGTCATTATGGGGTATTGTGATGTCATTATGGGGTATTGTGATGTCATTATGGGGTATTGTGATGTCATTATGGGGTATTGTGATATCATTATGGGGTATTATGTGTAGATTGAGCGGATTTTTTTGATTAAATAAATGTTTTAATGAGGTTGTAAAGCAACAAAATATGGGAAAAGTCAGGTTTGTGAGGCTAATGTACATCCAGTTATGTCTTATGTTATATGTTATGTTATCTCTTTGTGCTGTAGGAGCTGACGGGGTTCCGTTTGCGTTCCTGAACGGGTTGGAGATCTCCTCTCAGACTGGGATCATTTACTTTACCGACTCCTCCTCTCGCTGGGGACGACGACACGTCAAACTAGAGGTCTGGCGCTCTGTGTTCCTAGAAATCACCCGTCTTCTTTATACGCTCTATAACCCCTGACCTCTAACGTCTAGGTGATAGAGACCAACGCTCTGGGTCGTCTCCTGACCTTTGACCCTGTGTCAGGGCGCGTGGGTGTCCTGCTGGATGGGCTCTACATGCCCAATGGCATCGCCCTGTCACCTGACGAGAGCTTCCTGCTGCTGGCTGAGACCAGCATCGGGTGTGTCCTCAGGTACACACACACACACCACACACCACACACCACACACCACACACCACACACACACACACACACACACACACACACACACACACACACACACACACACACACACACACTGCAGTGTTTTCCATAGTAACTGTCTTTCCTGTGTTTTTCCTTTTAACATGTAAATATCATTGTGTTATCAGAGGTGGCTGATCAGCAGGAGGAACCCTCACCGTACAGAAAGGCCTTTTGTTCTATGACAATCATTGGTCTCTCATTCTCCCTCCCTCCCTCTCCTTCTCCCTCCCTCCCTCCCTCCCTCCCTCTCCTTCTCCCTCCCTCCCTCCCTCCCTCTCTCTCTCTCTCCTTCTCCCTCCCTCCCTTCCTCTCTCTCTCTCCCCTCCTCCCTCCCTCCCTCCAGGGACTGGCTGAAAAGCCTTTTGTTTGAATGACTCAGGGTATCTTTTCTCCCTCCCTCCCTCCCTCCATTTTGTTTGAATGACTCAGGGTATCTCTTCTCTCTCTCTACCTCTGTAGGTATTGGCTGAAAGGCCCCAAGGCTGGCACCAAGGAGGTCATCATGAACAATATGCCCGGTTACCCTGACAACATCCGCCTTAGCGACCGTGGAACCTTCCTGGTTGGCCTAACGACCACACGCTTCAGGAAGCTCATGCCTCCATTCCTGGACCTGATTGGTCCGTACCCAGCGGTCAAACGCTTTCTGGCTAAGGTTAGTTTCACCATCATTGTGTTGTAAACCTCTCTCCCCTGTGTTGTAAACCTCTCTCCCCTGTGTTGTAAACCTCTCTCCCAGACCCCTGTGCTGTAAACCTCTCTCCCAGACCCCTGTGTTGTAAACCTCTCTCCCCTGTGTTGTAAACCTCTCTCCCCTGTGTTGTAAACCTCTCTCCCCTGTGTTGTAAACCTCTCTCCCCTGTGTTGTAAACCTCTCTCCCAGACCCCTGTGTTGTAAACCTCTCTCCCACGCCCCTGTGTTGTAAACCTCTCTCCCCTGTGTTGTAAACCTCTCTCCCCTGTGTTGTAAACCTCTCTCTCAGACCCCTGTGTTGTAAACCTCTCTCCCAGAGCCCTGTGTTGTAAACCTCTCTCCCCTGTGTTGTAAACCTCTCTCCCCTGTGTTGTAAACCTCTCTCCCCTGTGTTGTAAACCTCTCTCCCCTGTGTTGTAAACCTCTCTCTCTCTCCCTGTGTTGTAAACCTCTCTCCCAGACCCCTGTGCTGTAAACCTCTCTCCCAGACCCCTGTGTTGTAAACCTCTCTCCCCTGTGTTGTAAACCTCTCTCCCCTGTGTTGTAAACCTCTCTCCCCTGTGTTGTAAACCTCTCTCCCAGACCCCTGTGTTGTAAACCTCTCTCCCAGACCCCTGTGTTGTAAACCTCTCTCCCACGCCCCTGTGTTGTAAACCTCTCTCCCCTGTGTTGTAAACCTCTCTCCCCTGTGTTGTAAACCTCTCTCTCAGACCCCTGTGTTGTAAACCTCTCTCCCCTGTGTTGTAAACCTCTCTCCCCTGTGTTGTAAACCTCTCTCCCCTGTGTTGTAAACCTCTCTCCCCTATGTTGTAAACCTCTCTCCCCTGTGTTGTAAACCTCTCTCCCCTGTGTTGTAAACCTCTCTCCCACACCCCTGTGTTGTAAACCTCTCTCCCACACCCATGTGATGTAAACCTCTCTCCCCTGTGTTGTAAACCTCTCTCCCCTGTGTTGTAAACCTCTCTCCCAGACCCCTGTGTTGTAAACCTCTCTCCCCTGTGTTGTAAACCTCTCTCCCCTGTGCTGTAAACCTCTCTTTCCTGTGTTGTAAACCTCTCTCCCCTGTGTTGTAAACCTCTCTCCCCTGTGTTGTAAACCTCTCTCCCACCCCCTGTGTTGTAAACCTCTCTCCCACGCCCCTGTGTTGTAAACCTCTCTCCCCTGTGCTGTAAACCTCTCTCCCCTGTGTTGTAAACCTCTCTCCCCTGTGTTGTAAACCTCTCTCCCAGACCCCCTGTGTTGTAAACCTCTCTCTCTCTCCCCTGTGTTGTAAACCTCTCTCCCACCCCCAGTGTTGTAAACCTCTCTCCCACACCCCTGTGTTGTAAACCTCTCTTCCCTGTGTTGTAAACCTCTCTCCCCTGTGTTGTAAACCTCTCTCCCAGACCCCTGTGCTGTAAACCTCTCTCCCCTGTGTTGTAAACCTCTCTCCCAGACCCCTGTGCTGTAAACCTCTCTCCCCTGTGTTGTAAACCTCTCTCCTCTGTGTTGTAAACCTCTCTCCCACTCCCCTGTGTTGTAAACCTCTCTCCCCTGTGTTGTAAACCTCTCTCCCCTGAGTTGTAAACCTCTCTCCCACCCCCTGTGTTGTAAACCTCTCTCCCCTGTGTTGTAAACCTCTCTCCTCTGTGTTGTAAACCTCTCTCCCCTGTGTTTTAAACCTCTCTCCCCTGTGTTGTAATCCTCTCTCCCCTGTGTTTTAAACCTCTCTCCCAGACCCCTGTGTTGTAAACCTCTCTCCCCTGTGTTGTAAACCTCTCTCCCCTGTGTTGTAAACCTCTCTCCCCTGTGTTGTAAACCTCTTTCTCAGACCCCTGTGTTGTAAACCTCTCTCCCCTGTGTTGTAAACCTCTCTCCCCTGTGTTGTAAACCTCTCTCCCCTGTGTTGTAAACCTCTCTCCCCTGTGTTGTAAACCTCTCTCCCCTGTGTTGTAAACCTCTCTCCCCTGTGTTGTAAACCTCTCTCCCCTGTGTTGTAAACCTCTCTCCCCTGTGTTGTAAACCTCTCTCCCCTGTGTTGTAAACCTCTCTCCCCTGTGTTGTAAACCTCTCTCCCAGACCCCTGTGTTGTAAACCTCTCTCCCAGACCCCTGTGTTGTAAACCTCTCTCCCAGACCCATGTGTTGTAAACCTCTCTCCCCTGTGTTGTAAACCCCTCTCCCCTGTGTTGTAAACCTCTCTCCCCTGTGTTGTAAACCTCTCTCCCCTGTGTTGTAAACCTCTCTCCCCTGTGTTGTAAACCTCTCTCCCAGACCCCTGTGTTGTAAACCTCTCTCCCCTGTGTTGTAAACCTCTCTCCCCTGTGTTGTAAACCTCTCTCCCACTCCCCTGTGTTGTAAACCTCTCTCCCCTGTGTTGTAAACCTCTCTCCCCTGTGTTGTAAACCTCTCTCCCCTGTGTTGCAAACCTCTCTCCCCTGTGTTGTAAACCTCTCTCCCCTGTGTTGTAAACCTCTCTCCCACACCCCTGTGTTGTAAACCTCTCTCCCACACCCCTGTGATGTAAACCTCTCACCCCTGTGATGTAAACCTCTCTCCCCTGTGTTGTAAACCTCTCTCCCCTGTGTTGTAAACCTCTCTCCCAGACCCCTGTGTTGTAAACCTCTCTCCCCTGTGTTGTAAACCTCTCTCCCCTGTGTTGTAAACCTCTCTCCCCTGTGTTGTAAACCTCTCTCCCACCCCCCTGTGTTGTAAACCTCTCTCTCTCTCCCCTGTGTTGTAAACCTCTCTCCCACCCCCTGTGTTGTAAACCTCTCTCCCACACCCCTGTGTTGTAAACCTCTCTCCCCTGTGTTGTAAACCTCTCTCCCCTGTGTTGTAAACCTCTCTCCCCTGTGTTGTAAACCCCTCTCCCCTGTGTTGTAAACCTCTCTCCCAGACCCCTGTGCTGTAAACCTCTCTCCCCTGTGTTGTAAACCTCTCTCCCAGACCCGTGTGTTGTAAACCTCTCTCCCCTGTGTTGTAAACCTCTCTCCTCTGTGTTGTAAACCTCTCTCCCACTCCCCTGTGTTGTAAACCTCTCTCCCCTGTGTTGTAAACCTCTCTCCCCTGTGTTGTAAACCTTTCTCCCACCCCCTGTGTTGTAAACCTCTCTCCCACTCCCCTGTGTTGTAAACCTCTCTCCCCTGTGTTGTAAACCTCTCTCCCCTGTGTTGTAAACCTCTCTCCCCTGTGTTGTAAACCTCTCTCCCCTGTGTTGTAAACCTCTCTCCCCTGTGTTGTAAACCTCTCTCCCACCCCCTGTGTTGTAAACCTCTCTCCCACCCCCTGTGAGGTAAACCTCTCTCCCAGACCCCTGTGTTGTAAACCTCTCTCCCCTGTGAGGTAAACCTCTCTCCCACCCCCTGTGAGGTAAACCTCTCTCCCAGACCCCTGTGTTGTAAACCTCTCTCCCCTGTGAGGTAAACCTCTCTCCCAGACCCCTGTGTTGTAAACCTCTCTCCCCTGTGTTGTAAACCTCTCTCCCACCCCCTGTGTTGTAAACCTCTCTCCCTGTGTTGTAAACCTCTCTCCCCTGTGTTGTAAACCTCTCTTCCCTGTGTTGTAAACCTCTCTCCCACCCCCTGTGTTGTAAACCTCTCTCCCCTGTGTTGTAAACCTCTCTCCCTGTGTTGTAAACCTCTCTCCCCTGTGTTGTAAACCTCTCTCCCCTGTGTTGTAAACCTCTCTCCCAGACCCCTGTGTTGTAAACCTCTCTCCCCTGTGTTGTAAACCTCTCTCCCCTGTGTTGTAAACCTCTTTCCCCTGTGTTGTAAACCTCTCTCCCCTGTGTTGTAAACCTCTCCCACCCCCTGTGTTGTAAACCTCTCTCCCACCCCCTGTGAGATAAACCTCTCTCCCAGACCCCTGTGTTGTAAACCTCTCTCCCCTGTGAGGTAAACCTCTCTCCCACCCCCTGTGAGGTAAACCTCTCTCCCAGACCCCTGTGTTGTAAACCTCTCTCCCTGTGTTGTAAACCTCTCTCCCCTGTGTTGTAAACCTCTCTCCCCTGTGTTGTAAACCTCTCTCCCCTGTGTTGTAAACCTCTCTCCCAGACCCTGTGTTGTAAACCTCTCTCCCCTGTGTTGTAAACCTCTGTCCCCTGTGTTGTAAACCTCTCTCCCCTGTGTTGTAAACCTCTCTCCCCTGTGTTGTAATCCTCTCTCCCACACCCTGTGTTGTAAACCTCTCTCCCCTGTGTTGTAAACCTCTCTCCCCTGTGTTGTAAACCTCTCTCCACTGTGTTGTAAACCTCTCTCCCCTGTGTTGTAAACCTCTCTCCCCTGTGTTGTAAACCTCTCCCACGCCCTGTGTTGTAAACCTCTCTCCCCTGTGTTGTAAACCTCTCTCCCACCCCCTGTGTTGTAAACCTCTCTCCCCTGTGTTGTAAACCTCTCTCCCACCCCCTGTGTTGTAAACCTCTCTCCCCTGTGTTGTAAACCTCTCTCCCCTGTGTTGTAAACCTCTCCCACGCCCTGTGTTGTAAACCTCTCTCCCCTGTGTTGTAAACCTCTCTCCCACACCCCTGTGTTGTAAACCTCTCTCCCCTGTGTTGTAAACCTCTCCCACGCCCTGTGTTGTAAACCTCTCTCCCCTGTGTTGTAAACCTCTCTCCCACACCCCTGTGTGTGTGTGTTTTTTGTTCCAGACTGCAGTGAGACTAGAGAGAGTGAGCTGAGAGGACAGAGAGCCTCCATCAAGAGATGATTCAGACAGCAACATGATACAGTGCCTTGCAAAAGTATTCACTCCCTTTGGCATTTTTCCTATTTTGTTACATTACAACCTGTAATTGAAATAGATTTTTATTTGGATTGCATATAATGGACATACACAAAATAGTTCAAATCGGTGAAGTGAAATTCAAAAAATTATTAAATTGTTCAGGCAGTTGTTGGTGCGTATGTAATCACCCCCTCGCTATGAAGCCCCTAAATAAGATCTGGCAACCAATTACCTTCAGAAGTCACATAATTAGTTACATAAAGTCCACCTGTTGTTGGTGCGTATATAATCACCCCCTCGCTATGAAGCCCCTAAATAAGATCTAGCAACCAATTACCTTCAGAAGTCACATAATTAGTTACATAAAGTCCACCTGTTGTTGGTGCATATATAATCACCCCCTCGCTATGAAGCCCCTAAATAAGATCTGGCAACCAATTACCTTCAGAAGTCACATAATTAGTTACATAAAGTCCACCAGTTGTTGGTGCATATATATTCACCCCCTCGCTATGAAGCCCCTAAATAAGATCTGGCAACCAATTACCTTCAGAAGTCACATAGTTAGTTACATAAAGTCCACCAGTTGTTGGTGCATATATATTCACCCCCTCGCTATGAAGCCCCTAAATAAGATCTGGCAACCAATTACCTTCAGAAGTCACATAGTTAGTTACATAAAGTCCACCAGTTGTTGGTGCATATATATTCACCCCCTCGCTATGAATCCCCTAAATAAGATCTGGCAACCAATTACCTTCATAAGTCACATAATTAGTTACATAAAGTCCACCTGTTGTTGGTGCATATATAATCACCCCTTCGCTATGAAGCCCCTAAATAAGATCTGGCAACCAATTACCTTCAGAAGTCACATAATGAGTTACATAAAGTCCACCTGTGTGCAATCTAAGTGTCACATGATCTGTCACATGATCTACGCATATACACCTGTTCCTAAAGGCCTCATTAAGCAAGCGGCACCATGACGACCAAGGAGCTCTCCAAACAGCCCAACACCTCTCATCACCCCGAGAACACCATCCCCACAGTGAAGCATGGTGGTGGCAGCATCAGCTCTCCAAACAGCCCAATACCTCTCATCACCCCGAGAACACCATCCCCACAGTGAAGCATGGTGGTGGCAGCATCAGCTCTCCAAACAGCCCAATACCGCTCATCACCCCGAGAACACCATCCCCACAGTGAAGCATGGGGGTGGCAGCATCAGCTCTCCAAACAGCCCAACACTTCTCATCACCCCGAGAACACCATCCCCACAGTGAAGCATGGTGGTGGCAGCATCAGCTCTCCAAACAGCCCAATACCTCTCATCACCCCGAGAACACCATCCCCACAGTGAAGCATGGTGGTGGCAGCATCAGCTCTCCAAACAGCCCAATACCTCTCATCACCCCGAGAACACCATCCCCACAGTGAAGCATGGTGGTGGCAGCATCAGCTCTCCAAACAGCCCAATACCTCTCATCACCCCGAGAACACCATCCCCACAGTGAAGCATGGTGGTGGCAGCATCAGCTCTCCAAACAGCCCAATACTTCTCATCACCCCGAGAACACCATCCCCACAGTGAAGCATGGTGGTGGCAGCATCAGCTCTCCAAACAGCCCAACACCTCTCATCACCCCGAGAACACCATCCCCACAGTGAAGCATGGTGGTGGCAGCATCAGCTCTCCAAACAGCCCAATACCTCTCATCACCCCGAGAACACCATCCCCACAGTGAAGCATGGTGGTGGCAGCATCAGCTCTCCAAACAGCCCAATACCTCTCATCACCCCGAGAACCCTATCCCCACAGTGAAGCATGGTGGTGGCAGCATCAGCTCTCCAAACAGCCCAATACCTCTCATCACCCCGAGAACACCATCCCCACAGTGAAGCATGGTGGTGGCAGCATCAGCTCTCCAAACAGCCCAATACCTCTCATCACCCCGAGAACCCTATCCCCACAGTGAAACATGGTGGTGGCAGCATCAGCTCTCCAAACAGGTCAGGGACAAAGTTGTGGAGAAGTACAGATCAGGGTTCGGACTATTAAAAAAATATCCGAAACATTGAACATCCCACGGAGCACCATTAAATCCATTATTAAAAAATGGAAAGAATATGGCACCACAACAAACCTGCCAAGAGAGGGCCGCCCACCAAAACTCACCAGGCAAGGAGGGCATTAATCAGAGAGGCAACAAAGAGACCAAAGATAACCCTGAAGGGAGCTGCAAAGCTCCACAGCAGAGATTGGAGTATCTGTCCATAGGACCACTTTAAGCCGTACACTCCACAGAGCTGGGCTTTACAGAAGAGTGGCCAGAAAAAAGCCATTGCTTAAAGAAAAAAATAAGCAAATACATTTGGTGTTTGCCAAAAGGCATGTAGGAGACTCCCCAAACATATGGAAAAATGTACTCTGGATGAGACTAAAATGTAGCTTTTTGGCCATCAAGGAAAACGCAATGCCTGGCGCAAACCCAACACCTCTCATCACCCCGAGAACACCATCCCCACAGTGAAGCATGGTGGTGGCAGCATCATGCTGTGGGGATGTTTTTCATCGGCAGGGACTGGGAAACTGGTTAGAATTGAAGGAATGATGGATGGCACTAAATACAGGGAAATTCTTGAGGGAAACCTGTTTAAGTCTTCCAGAGATTTGAGACTGGGACGGAGGTTTACCTTCCAGAAAGACAATGACCCTAAGCATACTGCTAAAGCAACACTCGGGTGGTTTAAGGGGAAACATTTAAATGTCTTGGAATGGCCTAGTCAAAGCCCAGACCTCAATCCAATTGAAAATCTGTGGTATGACTTAAAGATTGCTGTACACCAGCGGAACACATCCAACTTGAAGGAGCTGGAGCAGTTTAGCCTTGAAGAATGGGCAAAAATCCCAGTGGCTAGATGTGCCAAGCTTATAGAGACATACCCCAAGAGACTTGCAGTATTGACTTTTGACGGGTGAATAGTTATGCATGCTTATATTCAGTTTTTTTTTGTCTTATTTCCTGTTTGTTTCACATTAAAAAATATTTAGCATCTTCAAAGTGGTAGGCATGTTGTGTAAATCAAATGATACAAACCCCCCAAAAAATCTATTTTAATTCCAGGTTACAAGGCAACAAAATAGGAAAAATGCCACGGGGGTGAATACTTTCACAAGCCACTGTATTCTAGTAGAGATAAATACAAGAGATAAATCAGACAGAAACATGGTATTCTAGTAGATAAATACAAGAGATAAATCAGACAGCAACATGATATTCTAGTAGAGATAAACACAGGAGATAATGCAGACAAACATGGTATTCTAGTAGAGATAAATACAGGAGATAAATCAGACAGCAACATGATATTCTAGTAGAGATAAACACAGGAGATAATGCAGACAGCAACATGATATTCTAGTAGAGATAAACACAAGAGATAAATCAGACAGCAACATGGTATTCTAGTAGAGATAAATACAGGAGATAAATCAGACAGCAACATGATATTCTAGTAGAGATAAACACAAGAGATAAATCAGACAGCAACATGGTATTCTAGTAGAGATAAACACAGGAGATAATGCAGACAGCAACATGATATTCTAGTAGAGATAAATACAAGAGATGATTCAGACAGCAACATGATATTCTAGTAGAGATAAACACAGGAGATAATGCAGACAAACATTGTATTCTAGTAGAGATAAATACAGGAGATAAATCAGACAGCAACATGGTATTCTAGTAGAGATAAACACAGGAGATAATGCAGACAGCAACATGATATTCTAGTAGAGATAAACACAAGAGATAAATCAGACAGCAACATGGTATTCTAGTAGAGATAAATACAGGAGATAAATCAGACAGCAACATGATATTCTAGTAGAGATAAACACAAGAGATAAATCAGACAGCAACATGGTATTCTAGTAGAGATAAACACAGGAGATAATGCAGACAGCAACATGATATTCTAGTAGAGATAAATACAAGAGATGATTCAGACAGCAACATGATATTCTAGTAGAGATAAACACAGGAGATAAATCAGACAGCAACATGATATTCTAGTAGAGATAAATACAAGAGATGATTCAGACAGCAACATGATATTCTAGTAGAGATAAACACAAGAGATAATGCAGACAGAAACATGGTATTATAGTAGATAAACACAAGAGATAATGCAGACAGCAACATGATATTCTAGTAGATAAATACAAGAGATAATGCAGCCAGAAACATGGTATTCTAGAGGAGATAATGTATGTAAACAGTCCTTTTCTGGAATGTACTATGCTATGGTAATATTATAGTACAATGGTATAATACTAATAGTAAAGTCTGTACCCTTCGTGTTCTGGTGGTTGATTCCAGGTTTAAATTATATAGTTATATCTAGTTATAAAGTTATATAGTTATATAGTTATATATAGTTATATAGTTATATAGTTATATAGTTATATCTAGTTATATCTAGTTATATCTAGTTATATATAGTTATATCTAGTAATATATAGTTATATCTAGTTATATATAGTTATATAGTTATATCTAGTTATATCTAGTTATATAGTTATATATAGTTATATCTAGTTATATATAAATGTATATAGTTATATCTAGTTATATAGTTATATATAGTTATATAGTTATATCTAGTTATATCTAGTTATATAGTTATATCTAGTTATATATAGTTATGTAGTTATATCTAGTTATATATAAATGTATATAGTTATATCTAGTTATATATAGTTATCTAGTTATATCTAGTTATATCTAGTTATATCTAGTTATATATAGTTATATATAAATATATATAGTTATATCTAGTTATATAGTTATATATAGTTATATAGTTATATCTAGTTATATCTAGTTATATCTAGTTATATAGTTATATCTAGTTATATATAGTTATATATAGTTATATATAAATGTATATAGTTATATAGTTATATATAGTTATATATAGTCATATATAGTTATATCTAGTTATATATAAATGTATATAGTTATATAGTTATATCTAGTTATATAGTTATCTATTTATATCTAGTTATATCTAGTTATATCTAGTTATATCTAGTTATATAGTTATATCTAGTTATATCTAGTTATATATAAATGTATATAGTTATATAGTTATATATAGTCATATATAGTTATATCTAGTTATATATAAATGTATATAGTTATATAGTTATATCTAGTTATATCTAGTTATATAGTTATATCTAGTTATATCTAGTTATATCTAGTTATATAGTTATATCTAGTTATATCTAGTTATATATAGTTATATCTAGTTATATATAGTTATATATAGTCATATATAGTTATATCTAGTTATATATATTTATATAGTTATATCTAGTTATATAGTTATATATAGTTATATCTAGTTATATATAAATGTATATAGTTATATAGTTATATATAGTTATATATAGTCATATATAGTCATATCTAGTTATATAGTTATATATAGGTATATATAAATGTATATAGTTATATAGTTATATATAGTCATTTATAGTTATATAGTTATATATAGTCATATATAGTTATATCTAGTTATATATAAATGTATATAGTTATATAGTTATATATAGTCATATATAGTTATATCTAGTTATATATAAATGTATATAGTTATATCTAGTTATATCTAGTTATATATAGTTATATCTAGTTATATCTAGTTATATAGTTATATCTAGTTATATAGTTATCTAGTTATATAGTTATCTAGTTATATATAGTTATATATAGTCATCTAGTTATATAGTTATATCTAGTTATATCTAGTTATATAGTTATATCTAGTTATATCTAGTTATATCTAGTTATATAGTTATATATAGTTATATATTTATCTAGTTATATATAGTTATATAGTTATCTAGTTGTATATAGTTATATCTAGTTATATATAGTCATATCTAGTTATATAGTTATATATAGTTATATATAGTCATCTAGTTATATAGTTATATAGTTATATAGTTATATATAGTTATATCTAGTTATATCTAGTTATAAAGTTATATAGTTATAGTTATATCTAGTCATCTAGTTATATAGTTATATAGTTATATATAGTCATCTAGTTATATATAGTCATATAGTTATATATAGTTATATAGTTATATATAGTTATATAGTTATATCTAGTTATATATAGTTATATATAGTCATATATAGTCATCTAGTTATCTAGTTATATATAAATGTATATAGTTATATAGTTATATCTAGTTATATATAGTTATATAGTTATATCTAGTTATATCTAGTTATATCTAGTTATATCTAGTTATATCTAGTTATATAGTTATATATAGTTATATCTAGTTATATCTAGTTATATATAAATGTATATAGTTATATCTAGTTATATCTAGTTATATAGTTATATCTAGTTATATCTAGTTATATAGTTATATCTAGTTATATATAGTTATATAGTTATATCTAGTTACATATAAATGTATATAGTTATATCTAGTTATATAGTTATATATGGTTATCTAGTTATATTTAGTTATATCTAGTTATATCTAGTTATATCTAGTTATATCTAGTTATATATAAATATATATAAATATATATAGTTATATCTAGTTATATCTAGTTATATCTAGTTATATCTAGTTATATCTAGTTATATAGTTATATCTAGTTATATATAGTTATATAGTTATATCTAGTTATATATAGTCATATATAGTTATATATAGTTATATCTAGTTATATAGTTATATATAGTTATATAGTTATATAGTTATATCTAGTTATATCTAGTTATATAGTTATATCTAGTTATATATAGTTATATAGTTATATATAGTTATATATAGTTATATATAAATGTATATAGTTATATAGTTATATATAGTTATATATAGTCATATATAGTTATATCTAGTTATATATAAATGCATATAGTTATATCTAGTTATATCTAGTTATATCTAGTTATATCTAGTTATATAGTTATATCTAGTTATATCTAGTTATATATAAATGTATATAGTTATATAGTTATATATAGTTATATATAGTTATATCTAGTTATATATAAATGTATATAGTTATATAGTTATATCTAGTTATATCTAGTTATATAGTTATATCTAGTTATATCTAGTTATATAGTTATATCTAGTTATATATAGTTAGATAGTTATATCTAGTTATATATAGTCATATCTAGTTATATATATTTATATAGTTATATCTAGTTATATAGTTATATATAGTTATATCTAGTTATATATAAATGTATATAGTTATATAGTTATATATAGTCATATATAGTCATATCTAGTTATATAGTTATATAGTTATATATAGTTATATATAGGTATATATAAATGTATATAGTTATATAGTTATATATAGTCATATATAGTTATATAGTTATATATAGTCATATATAGTTATATCTAGTTATATATAAATGTATATAGTTATATAGTTATATATAGTCATATATAGTTATATCTAGTTATATATAAATGTATATAGTTATATATAGTTATATCTAGTTATATATAGTTATATATAGTTATATCTAGTTATATAGTTATATCTAGTTATATCTAGTTATATAGTTATATCTAGTTATATAGTTATCTAGTTATATATAGCTATATAGTTATCTAGTTATATATAGTTATATATAGTCATCTAGTTATATAGTTATATCTAGTTATATAGTTATATCTAGTTATATCTAGTTATATATAGTTATATATAGTTATCTAGTTATATATAGTTATATAGTTATATATAGTTATATAGTTATATCTAGTTATATAGTTATATATAGTTATATATAGCAATCTAGTTATATAGTTATATAGTTATATATAGTTATATAGTTATATCTAGTTATTTAGTTATATAGTTATATATAGTTAAAGTTATATAGTTATATATAGTTATATCTATTCATCTAGTTATATAGTTATATAGTTATATATAGTCATCTAGTTATATATAGTTATATAGTTATATATAGTTATATAGTTATATCTAGTTATATAGTTATATCTAGTTATATAGTTATATATAGTTATATATAGTCATCTAGTTATATAGTTATATATAGTTATATATAGTTATATAGTTATATCTAGTTATATCTAGTTATATATAGTTATAAAGTTATCTAGTTATATATAGTTATATAGTTATCTAGTTATATATAGTCATCTAGTTATATAGTTATATATAGTCATATCTAGTTATATTGTTATATATAGTTATATATAGTCATCTAGTTATATAGTTATATAGTTATATCTAGTTATAAAGTTATATAGTTATAAATAGTTATATCTAGTCATCTAGTTATATAGTTATATAGTTATATATAGTCATCTAGTTATATATAGTTATATAGTTATATATAGTTATATATAGTTATATAGTTATATATAGTTATATAGTTATATCTAGTTATATAGTTATATATAGTTATATATAGTCATCTAGTTATCTAGTTATATATAAATGTATATAGTTATATAGTTATATCTAGTTATATATAGTTATATAGTTATATCTAGTTATATATAGTTATATAGTTATATATAGTTATATAGTTATATCTAGTTATATATAGTTATATAGTTATATAGTTATATATAGTTATATATAGTTATATATAGTTATATAGTTATATATAGTTATGTCTAGTTATATAGTTATATCTAGTTATATATAGTTATATAGTTATATATAGTTATATATAGTTATATAGTTATATAGTTATGTATAGTTATATATAATAGTTATATATAGTTATATATAGTTATATATAGTTATATAGTTATATATAGTTATATATAGTTATATATAGTTATATATAGTTATATAGTTATATAATTTTATATATAGTTATATAGTTATATATAGTTATATATAGTTATATAGTTATATATAGTCATCTAGTTATATATAGTCATCTAGTTATATATAGTTATATATTGTCATCTAGTTATATATAGTTATATATAGTCATCTAGTTATATAGTTATATATAGTTATGTATAGTTATATATAGTTATATCTAGTTATATAGTTATATCTAGTTATATATAGTTATATCTAGTTAAATAGTTATCTAGTTATATAGTTATATCTAGTTATATAGTTATATATAGTTATATAGTTATATATAGTTATATATAGTCATCTAGTTATACATAGTTATATATAGTTATATATAGTTATATATAGTTATATAGTCATATATAGTTATATATAGTTATATATAGTTATATATAGTTATATATAGTTATATATAGTCATCTAGTTATATATAGTTATATATAGTTATATATAGTTATATCTAGTTATATCTAGTTATATCTAGTTATATCTAGTTATATATAGTTATATATAGTTATATATAGTCATCTAGTTATATCTAGTTATATCTAGTTATATATAGTTATATATAGTTATATCTAGTTATATAGTTATATCTAGTTATATAGTTATATATAGTTATATATAGTTATATATAGTTATATATAGTCATCTAGTTATATATAGTTATATATAGTTATATATAGTTATATCTAGTTATATCTAGTTATATATAGTTATAGAGTTATATCTAGTTATATAGTTATCTAGTTATATATAGTTATATATAGTCATCTAGTTATATCTAGTTATATCTAGTTATATCTAGTTATATAGTTATATCTAGTTATATATAGTTATATAGTTATATATAGTCATCTAGTTATATATAGTTATATATAGTTATATAGTTATATCTAGTTATATAGTTATATATAGTTATATATAGTTATATAGTTATATCTAGTTATATAGTTATGTAGTTATATCTAGTCATCTAGTTATATCTAGTTATATAGTTATATATAGTCATCTAGTTATATAGTTATGTAGCTATATATAGTTATATAGTTATATCTAGTTATATAGTTATATAGTTATATCTAGTCATCTAGTTATATATAGTTATATATAGTCATCTAGTTATATAGTTATATAGTTATATATAGTTATATAATTATATCTAGTTATATAGTTATATCTAGTTGTATAGTTATATAGTTATATAGTTATATATAGTTATATAGTTATATCTAGTTATATAGTTATATAGTTATATAGTTATATCTAGTCATCTAGTTACATATAGTTATATATAGTCATCTAGTTATATATAGTTATATAGTGATATAGTTATATAGTCATATATAGTTATATATAGTTTTATATCTAGTTATATATAGTTATATAGTTATATATATTCATATCTAGTTATATCTAGTTATATAGTTATATATAGTTATATATAGTTATATAGTCATATATAGTTATATAGTCATATATAGTTATATATAGTTTTATATCTAGTTATATATAGTTATATAGTTATATATAGTCATATCTAGTTATATAGTTATATATAGTCATATCTAGTTATATCTAGTTATATAGTTATATATAGTTATATATAGTCATCTAGTTATATAGTTATATATAGTTCTATATAGTTATATCTAGTTATATAGTTATATCTAGTTATATCTAGTTATATAAAGTTATGTAGAGTTATATAGTTATCTAGTTATATATAGTTATATAGTTATATCTAGTTATATAGTTATCTAGTTATATATAGTTATATATAGTCATATCTAGTTATATATAGTTATATAGTTATATAGTTATATATAGTTATATAGTTATATATAGTTATATATAGTTATATCTAGTTATATAGTTATCTAGTTATATCTAGTTATATATAGTCATATCTAGTTATATATAGTTATATAGTTATATAGTTATATATAGTCATATATAGTCATCTAGTTATATCTAGTTATATCTAGTTATATCTAGTTATATCTAGTTATATCTAGTTGTATATAGTTGTATATAGTTATATAGTTATATCTAGTTATATAGTTATATATAGTTATATATAGTCATATCTAGTTATATAGTTATATAGTTATATCTAGTTATATAGTCATATATAGTCATATATAGTCATATATAGTTATATATAGTTATATATAGTTATATATAGTTATATAGTTATATAGTTATATATAGTTATATAGTTATATATAGTTATATAGTTATATCTAGTTATATATAGTTATATATAGTTATATAGTCATATATAGTTATATATAGTTTTATATCTAGTTATATCTAGTTAAATCTAGTTAAATCTAGTTAAATCTAGTTAAATCTAGTTATATATAGTTATATATAGTTATGTCTAGTCATATATAGTTATATAGTTATATCTAGTTATATAGTTATATAGTTATATAGTTATATAGTCATATATAGTTATATATAGTTTTATATCTAGTTATATATAGTTATATCTAGTTATATATAGTTATATAGTTATATATAGTTATATCTAGTTATAAATAGTTATATAGTTATATAGTCATATATAGTTATATATAGTTATATAGTCATATATAGTTTTAAATCTAGTTATATCTAGTTATAAATAGTTATATAGTTATATAGTCATATATAGTTATATATAGTTATATAGTCATATATAGTTTTAAATCTAGTTATATATAGTTATATATAGTTATATATAGTTATATAGTTATATCTAGTTATATATAGTTATATATAGTTATATAGTTATATATAGTTATATAGTTATATATAGTTATATATAGTTATATATAGTTATATATAGTTATATAGTTATATATAGTTATATAGTCATATGTAGTTATATAGTCATATATAGTTATATAGTCATATATAGTTATATAGTCATATATAGTTATATAGTCATATATAGTTATATCTAGTTATATATAGTTATATAGTTATATAGTTATATAGGTATATATAGTCATATCTAGTTATATAGTTATATATAGTTGTATATAGTTATATAGTTATATCTAGTTATATAGTTATATCTAGTTATATCTAGTTATATAGTTATATAGTTATATCTAGTTATATAGTTATATATAGTTATATAGTTATATATAGTTATATATAGTTATATCTAGTTATATATAGTTATCTAGTTATATATAGTTATATAGTTATATAGTTATATCTAGTTATATAGTTATATATAGTTATATAGTCATATCTAGTTATATATAGTTATATAGTTATATAGTTATATCTAGTTATATAGTTATATATAGTTATATATAGTTATATATTTATATATAGTTATATAGTTATATATAGTTATATATTTATATATAGTTATATAGTTATATATAGTTATATAGTTATATATAGTTGTATATAGTTATATAGTTATATAGTTATATCTAGTTATATAGTTATATATAGTCATCTAGTTATATCTAGTTATATAGTTATATAGTTATATAGTCATATCTAGTTATATAGTTATATATAGTTATATCTAGTTATATAGTTATATATAGTTATATAGTTATATCTAGTTATATAGTTATATATAGTTATATAGTTATATATAGTTATATCTAGTTATATAGTTATATATAGTTATATAGTTATATAGTCATATCTAGTTATATAGTTATATATAGTTATATCTAGTTATATAGTTATATATAGTTATATAGTTATATCTAGTTATAAATAGTTATATAGTTATATATAGTTATATAGTTATATCTAGTTATATCTAGTTATATAGTTATATCTAGTTATATAGTTATATATAGTCATCTAGTTATATATAGTTATATAGTTATATAGTTATATATAGTCATATCTAGTTATATAGTTATATATAGTTATATAGTTATATAGTTATATAGTTATGTATAGTCATATCTAGTTATATAGTTATATATAGTTATATATAGTTATATAGTTATATCTAGTTATATCTAGTCATATCTAGTCATATATAGTCATATCTAGTCATATCTAGTCATATCTAGTTATATAGTTGTATAGTTGTATAGTTATATAGTTATATATAGTTATATAGTTATATCTAGTTATATCTAGTCATATATAGTCATATCTAGTCATATCTAGTCATATCTAGTCATATCTAGTTATATAGTTATATAGTTGTATAGTTATATCTAGTTATATCTAGTTATAAATAGTTATATATAGTTATATCTAGTCATATATAGTTATATATAGTTATATCTAGTTATATAGTTAATTTAAGCTTGTATCCTGTGTTGGGGTGGTTGATTCCAGGAATATACACTGAGTGGACAAAACATTAAGAACACCTGCTCTTTCCAGGACAGACTGACCAGGTGAATCCAGGTGAAAACTATGAATCCTTGTCGATGTCACTTGTTAAATCCACTTCAATCAGTGTAGATTAAGGAGAGGAGACGGGTTAAAGAAGGATTTTTAATCCTTGAGACATTTGAGAATGTGCCAAAATATTTATGTGCCTTTGAACGGGGTGTGGTAGTAGGTGCCAGGCGAACCGGTTTGTGTCAAGAACTGCAACGCTGCTGGGTTTTACATGCTCAATAGTTTCCCGTGTGTATCAAGAATGGTCGACCACCCAAAGGACATCCAGCCAACTTGACAACTGTGGGAAGCATTGGAGTCAACATGGGCCAGCTTCTCTGTGGAACGCTCTTGACACAGCTGTGGGAAGCATTGGAGTCAACATGGGCCAGCTTCCCTGTGGAACGCTCTTGACACAACTGTGGGAAGCATTGGAGTCAACATGGGCCAGCTTCCCTGTGGAACGCTCTTGACACAACTGTGGGAAGCATTGGAGTCAACATGGGCCAGCTTCTCTGTGGAACGCTCTTGACACAACTGTGGGAAGCATTGGAGTCAACATGGGCCAGCTTCCCTGTGGAACGCTCTTGACACAACTGTGGGAAGCATTGGAGTCAACATGGGCCAGCTTCCCTGTGGAACGCTCTTGACACAACTGTGGGAAGCATTGGAGTCAACATGGGCCAGCTTCCCTGTGGAACGCTCTTGACACAACTGTGGGAAGCATTGGAGTCAACATGGGCCAGCTTCCCTGTGGAACGCTCTTGACACAGCTGTGGGAAGCATTGGAGTCAACATGGGCCAGCTTCCCTGTGGAACGCTCTTGACACAGCTGTGGGAAGCATTGGAGTCAACATGGGCCAGCTTCCCTGTGGAACGCTCTTGACACAGCTGTGGGAAGCATTGGAGTCAACATGGGCCAGCTTCCCTGTGGAACGCGTTCGACACCTTGTAGAGTCCATGACCCGACGAGGCTGTTCTGAGGGCAAAAGGGGAGGAGCAACTCAATATGAGGAAGGTGTTCCTAATGTTTTGTCCACTCAGTCCACCCCCCCCCCCCCCCCCCCCCCCCCCCCCCAGGACCCAGGAAGGTGTTCCTAATGTTTTGTCCGGTGTATTTCTATGGTAAAGTGACATGTTAAAACCCGGAGCTTGTGTTCTGTTTTCTCCCAGGTGGTTCCTCTGAGCTGGTACAACATGCTGTTGCCTAGATACGGCCTGGTGTTGGAGTTGGACGGGGAAGGGGAGGTGGTGGGGAGTCTCCATGACCCTACAGGCAGCCTGACCTGGGCCGTCAGCGACGTGTTCCCCCACCAGGGGAGACTCTACCTGGGTAACACCGACCTGCCCTTCCTTCCTGTCCTGGAGGACTGGAGCTAACCACTAACTTCTGCCGCAGGCCTCTCATACTATGCCTGGGGGTGGCTGGGAGGAAGGGGTGAAGGGAGGAAGTTAACTGACTGTGACGTGTCCAGAGACTGCAGCAGGCCTCTCATACTAGGCCTGGGGGTGAAGCCCTGGCTCTACTGCCAATCACAACCAGGTATCCTTTTCACTCCATACGGACAGAGTTCTGTAGATCTGGGACCTTTTTAATACAGATCAGTTGGTTCCACAGTGTCTCCTCAGACCCATACAGGGGCCAGATTCTGTTGTAACTAGTCTGTTGTAGGGGTCTGTCTAACCCAGCTGTAGTTAGTCTCCTCAGACCCATACAGGAACCAGATTCTGTTGTAACTAGTCTGTTGTAGGGGTCTGTCTAACCCAGCTGTAGTTAGTAGTGTGGTCCCTGTCTCCTCAGACCCATACAGGGGCCAGATTCTGTTGTAACTAGTCTGTTGTAGGGGTCTGTCTAACCCAGCTGTAGTTAGTAGTGTGGTCCCTGTCTCCTCAGACCCATACAGGAACCAGATTCTGTTGTAACTAGTCTGTTGTAGGGGTCTGTCTAACCCAGCTGTAGTTAGTAGTGTGGTCCCTGTCTCCTCAGACCCCAGGAATGTGTTTCATCCAACAGACAATAAGGAAGGATGTTTTAAATGATCGTACCATCGTTATCTCTTGCCGTAACTAATCTGAAAGACCACTTAATAAAGGACACCACTAATATCACAATGTTACTGTTCTGTGGACTCAGAGCGTCTCTCTCTGTAATAGTCTTTAATGCTGTTCTGGGGACTCATAAAGCATCTCTCTGTAATAGTCTTTAATACTGTTCTGTGGACTCATAAAGCATCTCTCTGTAATAGTCTTTAATACTGTTCTGTGGACTCATAAAGCATCTCTCTGTAATAGTCTTTAATACTGTTCTGGGGACTCATAAAGCATCTCTCTGTAATAGTCTTTAATACTGTTCTGTGGACTCAAAGCATCTCTCTGTAATAGTCTTTAATACTGTTCTGTGGACTCATAAAGCATCTCTCTGTAATAATCTTTAATACTGTTCTGTGGACTCATAAAGCATCTCTCTGTAATAGTCTTTAATACTGTTCTGGGGACTCAAAGCATCTCTCTGTAATAGTCTTTAATACTGTTCTGTGGACTCAAAGCATCTCTCTGTAATAGTCTTTAATACTGTTCTGTGGACTCATAAAGCATCTCTCTGTAATAGTCTTTAATACTGTTCTGTGGACTCATAAAGCATCTCTCTGTAATAGTCTTTAATACTGTTCTGTGGACTCATAAAGCATCTCTCTGTAATAGTCTTTAATACTGATCTGTGGACTCATAAAGCATCTGTCTCTGTAATAGTCTTTAATACTGTTCTGTGGACTCATAAAGCATCTCTCTGTAATAGTCTTTAATACTGTTCTGTGGACTCATAAAGCATCTCTCTGTAATAGTCTTTAATGCTGTTCTGTGGACTCATAAAGCATCTCTCTGTAATAGTCTTTAATACTGTTCTGTGGACTCATAAAGCATCTCTCTGTAATAGTCTTTAATACTGATCTGTGGACTCATAAAGCATCTCTCTCTGTAATAGTCTTTAATACTGTTCTGTGGACTCATAAAGCATCTCTCTGTAATAGTCTTTAATACTGTTCTGTGGACTAATAAAGCACATCTCTGTAATAGTCTTTAATACTGTTCTGTGGACTCATAAAGCACATCTCTCTGTAATAGTCTTTAATACTGTTCTGTGGACTCAAAGCACATCTCTGTAATAGTCTTTAATACTGATCTGTGGACTCAAAGCATCTCTCTGTAATAGTCTTTAATACTGTTCTGTGGACTCATAAAGCACATCTCTGTAATAGTCTTTAATACTGTTCTGTGGACTCATAAAGCATCTCTCTGTAATAGTCTTTAATACTGTTCTATGGACTCATAAAGCATCTCTCTGTAATAGTCTTTAATACTGTTCTGTGGACTCATAAAGCATCTCTCTGTAATAGTCTTTAATACTGTTCTGTGGACTCATAAAGCATCTCTCTGTAATAGTCTTTAATACTGTTCTGTGGACTCATAAAGCATCTCTCTGTAATAGTCTTTAATACTGTTCTGTGGACTCATAAAGCATCTGTCTCTGTAATAGTCTTTAATACTGTTCTGTGGACTCATAAAGCATCTCTCTGTAATAGTCTTTAATACTGTTCTGTGGACTCATAAAGCATCTCTCTGTAATAGTCTTTAATACTGTTCTGTGGACTCATAAAGCATCTCTCTGTAATAGTCTTTAATACTGTTCTGTGGACTCAAAGCACATCTCTGTAATAGTCTTTAATACTGATCTGTGGACTCATAAAGCATCTCTCTGTAATAGTCTTTAATACTGTTCTGTGGACTCAAAGCACATCTCTGTAATAGTCTTTAATACTGTTCTGTGGACTCATAAAGCATCTGTCTCTGTAATAGTCTTTAATACTGTTCTGTGGACTCATAAAGCATCTCTCTGTAATAGTCTTTAATACTGTTCTGTGGACTCATAAAGCATCTCTCTCTGTAATAGTCTTTAATACTGTTCTGTGGACTCATAAAGCACATCTCTCTGTAATAGTCTTTAATACTGTTCTGTGGACTCATAAAGCATCTCTCTGTAATAGTCTTTAATACTGTTCTGTGGACTCATAAAGCATCTCTCTGTAATAGTCTTTAATACTGTTCTGTGGACTCATAAAGCATCTCTCTGTAATAGTCTTTAATACTGTTCTGTGGACTCATAAAGCACATCTCTGTAATAGTCTTTAATACTGTTCTGTGGACTCATAAAGCATCTCTCTGTAATAGTCTTTAATACTGTTCTGTGGACTCATAAAGCATCTCTCTCTGTAATAGTCTTTAATACTGTTCTGTGGACTCATAAAGCATCTCTCTCTGTAATAGTCTTTAATACTGTTCTAATAGCGGGCTCCGTTGATCTGAAGACAGTCAATGGTGTCACCTGTCAATGATTTTAGAGGGCTGGGTAATGTTTTGAATGGTCTCTCTGTCCAGATCGGTCTAAAGATGTGACTACCTCCAGAGGTGAATGGTCTCTCTGTCCAGATCGGTCTAAAGATGTGACTACCTCCAGAGGTGAATGGTCTCTCTGTCCAGATCGGTCTAAAGATGTGACTATCTCCAGAGGTGAATGGTCTCTGTCCAGATCGGTCTAAAGATGTGTAACTACCTCCAGAGGTGAATGGTCTCTGTCCAGATCGGTCTAAAGATGTGTAACTACCTCCAGAGGTGAATGGTCTCTCTGTCCAGATCGGTCTAAAGATGTGTAACTATCTCCAGAGGTGAATGGTCTCTCTGTCCAGATCGGTCTAAAGATGTGACTACCTCCAGAGGTGAATGGTCTCTCTGTCCAGATCGGTCTAAAGATGTGTAACTACCTCCAGAGGTGAATGGTCTCTGTCCAGATCGGTCTAAAGATGTGTAACTACCTCCAGAGGTGAATGGTCTCTGTCCAGATCGGTCTAAAGATGTGTAACTATCTCCAGAGGTGAATGGTCTCTGTCCAGATCGGTCTAAAGATGTGTAACTACCTCCAGAGGTGAATGGTCTCTGTCCAGATCGGTCTAAAGATGTGTGACTATCTCCAGAGGTGAATGGTCTCTCTGTCCAGATCGGTCTAAAGATGTGACTATCTCCAGAGGTGAATGGTCTCTGTCCAGATCGGTCTAAAGATGTGTAACTATCTCCAGAGGTGAATGGTCTCTCTGTCCAGATCGGTCTAAAGATGTGTAACTACCTCCAGAGGTGAATGGTCTCTGTCCAGATCGGTCTAAAGATGTGTGACTATCTCCAGAGGTGAATGGTCTCTCTGTCCAGATCGGTCTAAAGATGTGTAACTATCTCCAGAGGTGAATGGTCTCTCTGTCCAGATCGGTCTAAAGATGTGTGACTATCTCCAGAGGTGAATGGTCTCTGTCCAGATCGGTCTAAAGATGTGTAACTACCTCCAGAGGTGAATGGTCTCTGTCCAGATCAGTCTAAAGATGTGACTACCTCCAGAGGTGAATGGTCTCTGTCCAGATCGGTCTAAAGATGTGTAACTATCTCCAGAGGTGAATGGTCTCTCTGTCCAGATCGGTCTAAAGATGTGACTATCTCCAGAGGTGAATGGTCTCTCTGTCCAGATCGGTCTAAAGATGTGTGACTATCTCCAGAGGTGAATGGTCTCTCTGTCCAGATCGGTCTAAAGATGTGACTACCTCCAGAGGTGAATGGTCTCTCTGTCCAGATCGGTCTAAAGATGTGTAACTATCTCCAGAGGTGAATGGTCTCTGTCCAGATCGGTCTAAAGATGTGTAACTATCTCCAGAGGTGAATGGTCTCTCTGTCCAGATCGGTCTAAAGATGTGACTACCTCCAGAGGTGAATGGTCTCTCTGTCCAGATCGGTCTAAAGATGTGTGACTATCTCCAGAGGTGAATGGTCTCTCTGTCCAGATCGGTCTAAAGATGTGTAACTACCTCCAGAGGTGAATGGTTTCTCTGTCCAGATCGGTCTAAAGATGTGTAACTACCTCCAGAGGTGAATGGTCTCTCTGTCCAGATCGGTCTAAAGATGTGTAACTACCTCCAGAGGTGAATGGTCTCTGTCCAGATCGGTCTAAAGATGTGTAACTATCTCCAGAGGTGAATGGTCTCTCTGTCCAGATCGGTCTAAAGATGTGACTATCTCCAGAGGTGAATGGCCTCTCTGTCCAGATCGGTCTAAAGATGTGTAACTACCTCCAGAGGTGAATGGTCTCTCTGTCCAGATCGGTCTAAAGATGTGTAACTATCTCCAGAGGTGAATGGTCTCTGTCCAGATCGGTCTAAAGATGTGACTATCTCCAGAGGTGAATGGTCTCTGTCCAGATCGGTCTAAAGATGTGTAACTACCTCCAGAGGTGAATGGTCTCTGTCCAGATCGGTCTAAAGATGTGTGACTACCTCCAGAGGTGAATGGTCTCTGTCCAGATCGGTCTAAAGATGTGTAACTACCTCCAGAGGTGAATGGTCTCTGTCCAGATCGGTCTAAAGATGTGTAACTACCTCCAGAGGTGAATGGTCTCTCTGTCCAGATCGGTCTAAAGATGGTGTGACTACCTCCAGAGGTGAATGGTCTCTGTCCAGATCGGTCTAAAGATGTGTGACTATCTCCAGAGGTGAATGGTCTCTCTGTCCAGATCGGTCTAAAGATGTGTAACTATCTCCAGAGGTGAATGGTCTCTCTGTCTAGATCGGTCTAAACATGTGTAACTACCTCCAGAGGTGAATGGTCTCTGTCCAGATCGGTCTAAAGATGTGACTATCTCCAGAGGTGAATGGTCTCTGTCCAGATCGGTCTAAAGATGTGTAACTATCTCCAGAGGTGAATGGTCTCTCTGTCCAGATCGGTCTAAAGATGTGTGACTATCTCCAGAGGTGAATGGTCTCTCTGTCCAGATCGGTCTAAAGATGTGTGACTATCTCCAGAGGTGAATGGTCTCTGTCCAGATCGGTCTAAAGATGGTGTGACTACCTCCAGAGGTGAATGGTCTCTCTGTCCAGATCGGTCTAAAGATGTGACTACCTCCAGAGGTGAATGGTCTCTCTGTCCAGATCGGTCTAAAGATGTGTAACTATCTCCAGAGGTGAATGGTCTCTCTGTCCAGATCGGTCTAAAGATGTGACTACCTCCAGAAGTGAATGGTCTCTGTCCAGATCGGTCTAAAGATGTGTAACTACCTCCAGAGGTGAATGGTCTCTGTCCAGATCGGTCTAAAGATGTGTAACTATCTCCAGAGGTGAATGGTCTCTCTGTCCAGATCGGTCTAAAGATGTGACTACCTCCAGAGGTGAATGGTCTCTCTGTCCAGATCGGTCTAAAGATGTGACTATCTCCAGAGGTGAATGGTCTCTCTGTCCAGATCGGTCTAAAGATGTGACTACCTCCAGAGGTGAATGGTCTCTGTCCAGATCGGTCTAAAGATGTGCAACTACCTCCAGAGGTGAATGGTCTCTGTCCAGATCGGTCTAAAGATGTGTAACTATCTCCAGAGGTGAATGGTCTCTCTGTCCAGATCGGTCTAAAGATGTGACTACCTCCAGAGGTGAATGGTCTCTGTCCAGATCGGTCTAAAGATGTGTAACTACCTCCAGAGGTGAATGGTCTCTCTGTCCAGATCGGTCTAAAGATGTGTAACTATCTCCAGAGGTGAATGGTCTCTGTCCAGATCGGTCTAAAGATGTGTAACTACCTCCAGAGGTGAATGGTCTCTGTCCAGATCGGTCTAAAGATGTGTAACTACCTCCAGAGGTGAATGGTCTCTCTGTCCAGATCGGTCTAAAGATGTGACTATCTCCAGAGGTGAATGGTCTCTGTCCAGATCGGTCTAAAGATGTGTAACTACCTCCAGAGGTGAATGGTCTCTGTCCAGATCGGTCTAAAGTTGTGTAACTACCTCCAGAGGTGAATGGTCTCTGTCCAGATCGGTCTAAAGTTGTGTAACTATCTCCAGAGGTGAATGGTCTCTGTCCAGATCGGTCTAAAGATGTGTGACTACCTCCAGAGGTGAATGGTCTCTGTCCAGATCGGTCTAAAGATGTGTAACTACCTCCAGAGGTGAATGGTCTCTCTGTCCAGATCGGTCTAAAGATGTGACTATCTCCAGAGGTGAATGGTCTCTGTCCAGATCGGTCTAAAGATGTGTAACTATCTCCAGAGGTGAATGGTCTCTGTCCAGATCGGTCTAAAGATGTGTAACTATCTCCAGAGGTGAATGGTCTCTGTCCAGATCGGTCTAAAGATGTGTAACTACCTCCAGAGGTGAATGGTCTCTCTGTCCAGATCGGTCTAAAGATGTGTGACTACCTCCAGAGGTGAATGGTCTCTGTCCAGATCGGTCTAAAGATGTGTAACTACCTCCAGAGGTGAATGGTCTCTCTGTCCAGATCGGTCTAAAGATGTGACTATCTCCAGAGGTGAATGGTCTCTGTCCAGATCGGTCTAAAGATGTGTAACTACCTCCAGAGGTGAATGGTCTCTGTCCAGATCGGTCTAAAGATGTGTAACTATCTCCAGAGGTGAATGGTCTCTCTGTCCAGATCGGTCTAAAGATGTGACTATCTCCAGAGGTGAATGGTCTCTCTGTCCAGATCGGTCTAAAGATGTGTAACTATCTCCAGAGGTGAATGGTCTCTCTGTCCAGATCGGTCTAAAGATGTGTAACTATCTCCAGAGGTGAATGGTCTCTCTGTCCAGATCGGTCTAAAGTTGTGTAACTACCTCCAGAGGTGAATGGTCTCTCTGTCCAGATCGGTCTAAAGTTGTGTAACTATCTCCAGAGGTGAATGGTCTCTGTCCAGATCGGTCTAAAGATGTGTAACTATCTCCAGAGGTGAATGGTCTCTGTCCAGATCGGTCTAAAGATGTGTAACTATCTCCAGAGGTGAATGGTCTCTCTGTCCAGATCGGTCTAAAGATGTGTGACTACCTCCAGAGGTGAATGGTCTCTGTCCAGATCGGTCTAAAGATGTGTGGACAGGATGGACCTCCTCCAGAGGTGGACAGGATGATCAGATCACAATGTGGCTTTTGATTGTCTACCCCGGTCTAAAAATATGGGCACAATCAGGACAAAGAACGCAAGTTAGAACCAGGTATAAACGGGGCTAGGAGCTGTTCCTCATGATTTCCTGCTCTGACTGAGGTTCTCCACTAGGACCAGTAGAGGGCAGCAGAGGTCCTCTCCACCAACCCTGCTCTGACTGAGGTTCTCCACTAGGACCAGTAGAGGGCAGCAGAGGTCCTCTCCACCAACCCTGCTCTGACTGAGGTTCTCCACTAGGACCAGTAGAGGGCAGCAGAGGTCCTCTCCACCAACCCTGCTCCGTGTCAGACTTTAGTTCGAGCCCAGCTCCAACACACCTGATTCTACTAATCCAGTGGTTCCCAAACTGTTTATAGTCCCGTACCCCTTCAAACATTAAACCTCCAGCTGTACCCCCTCTAGCACCAGGGTCAGCACACTCCAGCTGTGTACCCCCTCTAGCACCAGGGTTAGCGTACCCCATCTAGCACCAGGGTCAGCACACTCCAGTTGTGTACCCCATCTAGCACCAGGGTCAGCACACTCCAGCTGTACCCCCTCTAGCACCAGGGTCAGCGCACTCCAGCTGTACCCCCTCTAGCACCAGGGTCAGCGCACTCCAGCTGTACCTCCTCTAGCACCAGGGTCAGCGCACTCCAGCTGTACCCCCTGTAGCACCAGGGTCAGCGCACTCCAGCTGTACCCCCTCTAGCACCAGAGTCAGCGCACTCCAGCTGTACCCCCTCAAGCACCAGGGTCAGCACACTCCAGCTGTACCCCCTCTAGCACCAGGGTCAGCACACTCCAGCTGTACCTCCTCTAGCACCAGGGTCAGCGCACTCCAGCTGTACCCCCTCTAGCACCAGGGTCAGCACACTCCAGCTGTACCCCCTCTAGCACCAGGATCAGCACACTCCAGCTGTACCCCCTCTAGCACCAGGGTCAGCACACTCCAGCTGTACCTCCTCTAGCACCAGGGTCAGCACACTCCAGCTGTACCCCCTCTAGCACCAGGGTCAGCACACTCCAGCTGTACCCCCTCTAGCACCAGGGTCAGCACACTCCAGCTGTACCCCCTCAGTATAGTATGGGGTTTGCCTGTCCTAGCCAGTCCTCCACAGTAGTATGGGGTTTGCCTGTCCTAGCCAGTCCTCCACAGTAGTATGGGGTTTGCCTGTCCTAGCCAGTCCTCCACAGTAGTATGGGGTTTGCCTGTCCTAGCCAGTCCTCCACAATAGTATGGGGCTTGCCTGTCCTAGCCAGTCCTCCACAGTAGTATGGGGCTTGCCTGTCCTAGCCAGTCCTCCACAGTAGTATGGGGTTTGCCTGTCCTAGCCAGTCCTCCACAGTAGTATGGGGCTTGCCTGTCCTAGCCAGTCCTCCACAGTAGTATGGGGTTTGCCTGTCCTAGCCACCTCGGTAGCTCACCATATAAGATGCTTCTAGCCCCGTCTTATTAATGGTATCTGTTGCTTTTATACATGTCTTACTACTCGAAAGTCGTCTTGATTCTCGCTCAAACTCCTGAGGCTTATTTATCAAATTGTCATGTTTTGTTTCTAAATGTCTAAGCAAGAGTGAAAGTTTCCCGCGAGAGAGTAACGGTTAATGTGATTGGATGTTAATTATTTGACTAGGCTACCTGTATTTGACATTGTGTTATTTCGCTGAACACTAGATGGTTTCATTGTATTTTTGACAGTGAAACGAGGCGACTCAGGCGAGAAAAAAACCTCACCGCGTTGGAAACTATAAAATGGACTGTTTGTTAAATGTGAATGACATTTTTATGTGGCGTACCCCCGACGGCGCCCCGTACCCCAGTTTGGGAATACCTGGACTAATCAACCTTGATCTGTCAGTGTTCCTGTTTGAGTTAGTGCTGTGCTGGAACAAACCCCTGCACCCCTCTCTAGGACCAGGGTTAGTGACCTCTGGGGTAACATGTTGAACTATGACTGTGGTCAGATCTCAGTACATTTTAAAACACACTGAATAAACACCACGAACCAGGCAGTGATTTCAGAATACCGTTAGTTTATTGGACAAACACCCAGAAATGTAACAACCGCATAACAAAAAACTACTAGCGATTATTTGTTACAAAACCATGGAAACTTTTTGACAGATTGGAAAATGCATCAGAGGCTGGCCAATGGATACGGTTGAATTATGTGATTGACAGGTTAGCTGTGTGCGTGAGAGCGTAGTGTCTGTGTGATTAGTCTGACTGTGTAGAGATTATCCAACCAGGTTTTAACGGAAATTAAATTGTAGATTTATTTCTGTAAAGTAACTAAATACTTCCTGTAGATAGATAGCAATAAAATGCTGCTGAAAACAGAGTTATAATCAACAAGAAACCCTCTGGAATTACAAACACAAGATCTCTGACCCAACAGCCCTAATCTCTGACCCAACAGCCCTAATCTCTGACCCAACAGCCCTAATCTCTGACCCAACAGCCCTAATCTCTGACCTAATCTCTGACCCAACAGCCCTAATCTCTGACCCAACAGCCCTAATCTCTGACCCAACAGCCCTAATCTCTGACCCAACAGCCATAATCTCTGACCCAACAGCCCCTAATCTCTGACCCAACAGCCCTAATCTCTGACCTAACAGTCATAATCTCTGACCTAACAGCCCTGGCAGCACATCAGAAGATATTCAGTTAAAGGCCCTCAGTCTCCTTGACCCCTCCACTGTTTCTGTCCGTACCGCTACAGACCCCTCCACTGTTTCTGTCCGTACCGCTACAGACCGCTCCACTGTTTCTGTCCGTACCGCTACAGACTCCTCCACTGTTTCTGTCCGTACCGCTACAGACTCCCCCTCCACTGTTTCTGTCCGTACCGCTACAGACCCCTCCACTGTTTCTGTCCGTACCGCTACAGACTCCCCCGACACTGTTTCTGTCCGTACCGCTACAGACTCCCCCGACACTGTTTCTGTCCGTACCGCTACAGACTCCCCCTCCACTGTTTCTGTCCGTACCGCTACAGACTCCCCCGACACTGTTTCTGTCCGTACCGCTACAGACTCCCCCGACACTGTTTCTGTCCGTACCGCTACAGACTCCCCCGACACTGTTTCTGTCCGTACCGCTAAAGACTCCCCCTCCACTGTTTCTGTCCGTACCGCTACAGACTCCCCCGACACTGTTTCTGTCCGTACCGCTACAGACTCCCCCTCCACTGTTTCTGTCCGTACCGCTACAGACTCCCCCTCCACTGTTTCTGTCCGTACCGCTACAGACTCCCCCGACACTGTTTCTGTCCGTACCGCTACAGACTCCCCCGACACTGTTTCTGTCCGTACCGCTACAGACTCCCCCGACACTGTTTCTGTCCGTACCGCTACAGACTCCCCCTCCACTGTTTCTGTCCGTACCGCTACAGACTCCCCCTCCACTGTTTCTGTCCGTACCGCTACAGACTCCCCCTCCACTGTTTCTGTCCTTACCGCTACAGACCCCTCCACTGTTTCTGTCCGTACCGCTACAGACTCCCCCTCCACTGTTTCTGTCCGTACCGCTACAGACTCCCCCTCCACTGTTTCTGTCCGTACCGCTACAGACTCCCCCTCCACTGTTTCTGTCCGTACCGCTACAGACCCCTCCACTGTTTCTGTCCGTACCGCTACAGACCCCTCCACTGTTTCTGTCCGTACCGCTACAGACTCCCCCGACACTGTTTCTGTCCGTACCGCTACAGACTCCCCCGACACTGTTTCTGTCCTTACCGCTACAGACCCCTCCACTGTTTCTGTCCGTACCGCTACAGACTCCCCCGACACTGTTTCTGTCCGTACCACTAGACTCCCCCTCCACTGTTTCTGTCCTTACCGCTACAGACCACGACACTGTTTCTGTCCGTACCGCTACAGACCCCGACACTGTTTCTGTCCGTACCGCTACAGACCCCTCCACTGTTTCTGTCCGTACCGCTACAGACCCCTCCACTGTTTCTGTCCGTACCGCTACAGACTCCCCCTCCACTGTTTCTGTCCGTACCGCTACAGACTCCCCCTCCACTGTTTCTGTCCGTACCGCTACAGACTCCCCCTCCACTGTTTCTGTCCGTACCGCTACAGACCGCTCCACTGTTTCTGTCCGCACCGCTACAGACCCCTCCACTGTTTCTGTCCGTACCACTACAGACCCCTCCACTGTTTCTGTCCGTACCGCTACAGACTCCCCCTCCACTGTTTCTGTCCGTACCACTACAGACCCCTCCACTGTTTCTGTCCGTACCACTACAGACTCCCCCGACACTGTTTCTGTCCGTACCACTACAGACTCCCCCGACCCTGTTTCTGTCCGTACCACTACAGACCCCTCCACTGTTTCTGTCCGTACCGCTACAGACCCCTCCACTGTTTCTGTCCGTACCGCTACAGACCCCTCCACTGTTTCTGTCCGTACCGCTACAGACTCCACTGTTTCTGTCCGTACCGCTACAGACCCCTCCACTGTTTCTGTCCGTACCGCTACAGACTCCACTGTTTCTGTCCGTACCACTACAGACCCCTCCACTGTTTCTGTCCGTACCGCTACAGACCCCTCCACTGTTTCTGTCCGTACCGCTACAGACCCCTCCACTGTTTCTGTCCGTACCGCTACAGACTCCACTGTTTCTGTCCGTACCACTACAGACCCCTCCACTGTTTCTGTCCGTACCACTACAGACTCCTCCACTGTTTCTGTCCGTACCACTACAGACTCCTCCACTGTTTCTGTCCGTACCACTACAGACTCCTCCACTGTTTCTGTCCGTACCACTACAGACTCCTCCACTGTTTCTGTCCGTACCACTACAGACCCCTCCACTGTTTCTGTCCGTACCGCTACAGACCCCTCCACTGTTTCTGTCCGTACCACTACAGACTCCCCCGACACTGTTTCTGTCCGTACCACTACAGACTCCCCCGACACTGTTTCTGTCCGTACCACTACAGACTCCCCCGACACTGGTCAGTTATATTCCTCAGAACTGTAAGGTCTGTAAATATGTTCAAATGATGCCATATACAGTGAGCTCCAAAAGTATTGGGACAGTGACAAATATTTTGTTGTTTTGTCTCTGTACCCCAGAATTTTGGATTTGAAATGATACAATGACTATGAGGTTAAAGTGCAGACTGTCAACTTTAATTTGAGGGTATTTTCATCCACATCGGGTAAACCGTTTAGAAATTACAGAACTTTTTGTACATAGTCTTCCTATTTTAAGGGACGAAAAGTATTGGGACAAATTCACTTGTGTATATTAAAGTAGTAAAAAGTGATGTATTTGGTCTCATATTCCTGGAACACATTGATTACATCAAGCTTGTGACTCTACAAACTGGGATGTATTTGCTGTTTGTTTTGGTTGTATTTCAGATTATTTTGTAGCCAATAGAACAGTAAATAAAGATCATTTTGGAGTCACTTTTACCTTAAATAAGAATATAATGTTCCTAAACACTTCTACATTAAAATGTGGATTCATTCTGGATAACCCGTAACCATGGTAGCATCCACATTAATGTCCAAGAGTTCAGAAACGTATTCTATTCTTATTTACAATAAAAGTGACTCCAAAATTACCTGTTTTAGTCCTACTGGGAGACAGAGGAACAACAGGAATGGTTTCTAGTCCTCTACTGGGAGACAGAGGAACAACGGGAATGGTTTCTAGTCCTACCGGGAGACAGAGGAACAACAGGAATGGTTTCTAGTCCTACTGGG